>NC_058080.1:754545194-754807694 GCF_014858855.1 Bufo gargarizans | reverse complement strand
AGCCATACAATCAACCCAAAAACTGTGCTAAAGGACTAGTAATGTATCCAAACTGTCTCCAAGACCTACATTTACTGCAGATGCAAATAATAACAGCAAGTGCTCTTCCTTCAGCCGCCACTAGGGGGAGATCACTGCCACTGAGTCCAATAGTAGCTCTATAAATGTGCAGTGAGCGCCCTCTAGTGGTGGATTCTTTAAAAATGCCCAGGCTATAATTACTATCCACCTAACGACACAAAGGACCATAAATACCTGCACCCAGTCTGACGGCCATTCCGAGATGCTGCTGTTTGATGGGTCAGGGACATTTGGCCAAAAGAGATTCTTGATCCTGCAAAATAAAAGACGATATTGTGCGTCACGTGATGAATATTCAATATTCTTTATGATGTTTTTGATGCCAATTAAAATCTCCATTTCAATTCCGACGCTTATAGTAAAGATTAGGTATGATGTGTAGCTTCAGGGGGTCACGTACTTCTCTCTCTTCTGTTTATATGCAATTCCAAGGACTAATATCAGCAGCAGACATGCCCCCAGCGCTCCGGCCACCGCTCCCGTATAGTCAGTGCCTGGATAGGAAATAGACACAGGATGTATTCACACATGGCAGGTTTATAGAAATCCATGCACCTGCGGCAGTAACAACCAAGTCAGTCACACAAAATCCTGCAATAAATCTGCAGTGTGTGAATTCACCCCAAGAAATCAGTATCCAAGATAAGAGGGTTCAGTTTAACTGTGGGTTTTTTTTTTTACATTATATCCATCATTCTGTGCAGATGTATTTCCTAATATTTGTTTATAGCGAAGATCGAGAATAACATTCTCTGCCTGCAGTCACCACTAGGATATGTGGCAGATATGTGTATCTACATACAGTATTCTCCTGAGCTCCCCCTAGTGGTGGCTGTATATATCTGTATGTAGTAATCTCCTGAGCTCCCTCTAGTGGTGGCTGTATATATCTGTATGCAGTAATCTCCTGAGCTCCCTCTAGTGGTGGCTGTATATATCTGTATACAGTAATCTCCTGAGCTCCCTCTAGTGGTGGCTGTATATATCTGTATGTAGTAATCTCCTGAGCGCCATCTAGTGGTGGCTGTATACAGTAATCTCCTGAGCTCCCTCTAGTGGTGGCTGTATATATCTGTATGTAGTAATCTCCTAATTTCCCTCTAGTGGTGGCTGTATATATCTGTATGCAGTAATCTCCTGAGCTCCTTCTAGTGGTGGCTGTATATATCTGTATGCAGTAATCTCCTGAGCTCCATCTAGTGGTGGCTGTATATATCTGTATACAGTAATCTCCTGAGCTCCCTCTAGTGGTGGCTGTATATATCTGTATGCAGTAATCTCCTGAGCTCCCTCTAGTGGTGGCTGTATATATCTGTATGTAGTAATCTCCTGAGCTCCCTCTAGTGGTGGCTGTATATATCTGTATGTAGTAATCTCCTAATTTCCCTATAGTGGTGGCTGTATATATCTGTATGCAGTAATCTCCTGAGCTCCTTCTAGTGGTGGCTGTATATATCTGTATGCAGTAATCTCCTGAGCTCCATCTAGTGGTGGCTGTATATATCTGTATACAGTAATCTCCTGAGCTCCCTCTAGTGGTGGCTGTATATATCTGTATGCAGTAATCTCCTGAGCTCCCTCTAGTGGTGGCTGTATATATCTGCATGCAGTAATCTCCTGAGCTCCCTCTAGTGGTGGCTGTATATATCTGTATACAGTAATCTCCTGAGCTCCCACTAGTGGTGGCTGTATATATCTGTATGCAGTATTCGCATGAGTTCCCTCTAGTGCTGACTAATATATACAATATATATATATATATATATATATATATATATATATATATATATATATATATATATATATATATACACATATACATACACATACATATATATATATATATATATATATATATATATATATATATATATATATATATATATATATATGAAAAAATGGCGGCACTGACTGCAGACGGAGAAAATGGGTGCACGCTCCAGGGGAATCGACCTCTTACCCCAATTGATATATCCAGAAAAAGGACGGCACTCCGGTCTTGTAAAGGTGAAGTTATTCTTTAATCAACCATGCGGTACAACGTTTTGGCTCCAATACTGAGCCTTTCTCAAGAGAGGCTCAGTATTGGAGCCGAAACGTTGTACCGCATGGTTGATTAAAGAATAACTTCACCTTTACAAGACCGGAGTGCCGTCCTTTTTCTGGATATATATATATATATATAATTATTTTTTTTTTATACACAATCATGGGACTATGTCCCAGCGTTGTAGTTTGAGCTCTGTATCCAAAATACTGAGCTATCATTGCTACAAAAGTATATTACTCAATTAATCAGTGTAGAATTATGAATCGTTCGAGATTAGAAAACAGAATAAGTTCAAGGCCGCCACTACTTAAAGGGGTCATGTCACGACGCATATTCTACATTTTTCAAACCAGCATCTGACTCTGAATACTTTTGTATTTACGTGTAATTAAAATAATGAAATAAATATAAAAAATTCTAAAATAATTACATTTAATAAATATGAAAAATAATTACATTGTATTGAATAGTTTGCTGGTAATAAATTTTATCTGTATGGCGCCATGGTCGACGTGCTCAGTTTAAGGCCTCATGCACACGACCATTGTTTTGGTCAGCATCCGAACCGCAGTTTTTGCGGCATTCAATGGGGCCGCGAAAGAAGTGGACAGCACTCCGTTCCGTGGTCTGCAAAAAAAATATAACTTGTCCTATTCTTGTCCACTGTCGGTGCCGTTCCGCAAATTGCGGAATGCACACCGTCCGTGTTTTGCGGACTGTAAAACACACAACGGTCGTATGCATGTAGTCTAAGGCTACATTCACACGATCGTGGTCTTTTATGGATCTGCAAAACAACGAATACCGGCCCATGTGCGTTCCGCAATTTGTGGACTGCACATGCCACCGCTATTATAGAAATTGCCTATTCTTGTCCGCAATTGCAGAAATGAATTGCGGAATGGAACTACAGAAATGAATTGCGGAACAGATGTAGACTCCTTGACACGCTTGTGTTAACGTAGCCTAAATCTTCAACTGGCACCAGCCATATGTTTTGTTAGAAGCTGGGGCAGTTACAGGGAGAGAGCTGCAGCAGAAAGGACACATCCCCTCAACTGCCAGGCTGAAGATAATCTAGCAGGGCAACTGGAGCAGTGAATGTGGAGATCTCTGGACCCATGTGAGGTACAGGGCTGGTTCCAGCTTTGTTAAAAAGGTATTGTCATGGACTATATGATGTCCGATTTTCATTTTTTTGGCATTAATCATGGCAGAACTCTTTTAATAGAAAATTGCAGATATCACTGTCATAAAAGACAAATAATAAGCGCACTGAGGCTACTGATATAGGGGGATCATTTAGAAGCATTATCTGAGATGGTGTCTGAAATATCACTCCCCGAAGTCATCCTGTGGCCCTCAGTAGGCTTCGGCTGTCTCCATTGACCATACTACCCTGTAAAATGTGAGAATTGCTCAGGATTACATCTGACCGCACTTACTGTCTGCGAGTGTGTGGAACTGAATGAGGTTTCCGCTTTTGTTCCCGGCTCTGGTGCTCACTATAACGTAGGCGCTGTACAGGGTGTTTGGCCTCAGCGAGCGCAGCGAATGTTCATAGACGTCACTATTTACTGTAACCACTAGAAAAAGGGAGAGAAATGGAAAGAACTGTCACATCAGGGTCAAGAGCAACATGGCGGATGGCTCAAGCACAGTGGGTGAGAAACAATTATCTCCCATGCCTAAAGTATGCAAGACTGCAGCCAAAGACAAAGACAAAAAGGAGAAGGTGAGGACTGATGGTAAGCAACTGTTGGTGAGCGATTCCATCATAAGAGGTGTGAAGTTTGAGGAGAATGGTGTTGTGAGATGTCTCCCTGGTGCTACCGCTAGCAGGGATAGACGATGGATCCTTAATATTGTTAGGCAAGCAAAGCAGGAAAGGGAAGTGGATGTTATTCTCCATCTGGGGACAAACGATCTGGCTTGCAATGAGGTTTCAAAGGTGAAAGAAGCTTTTCACACACTTGGAAAGGATATACGGGAGGTTGCATCAACTGTTTCATTCTCTGCAGTTTTGCCTGTGCATAACCTTCAGCATGACAGGAAGATGCGCATTAAGGGATTCAATGTATGGCTTGGTGAATGGTGTCGGAACCAAGGGTTTGGCTTTGTGTCTCATGTTAGCTCTTGTTGGAATGGAAAAGAACTGTACAAGAAAGATGGTTTGCATCTTTCTCTCAAAGGAACGAATGTCCTCGGTGAACAGTTTCAAGTATTTGTTAAGGAGCATTTAAACTAGGAAAGGGGGGCAAAAGAGTGATAATCCAGCAGTCCGACTGCCCCCCGGAACAATGCCAGAAGATGCCAGTAGCACAAAGGTTAAGAAATGACAAGCTCAGATTCTTATCTACAAATGCTCGCAGTTTAGGGAATAAGATCAATGAACTTGAGGCTATAATGGCATCTGAGAATATAGATGTAGTGGCTGTTACTGAGACGTGGTTCAAGGGGAGTAATGACTGGGATATATCAATACCAGGATTCTCTCTATACAGGAAAGACAGAGAAGGCAAGAAGGGGGAGGGGTGGCCCTGTATGTGAAAGACAGCATAAAATCTAATTTGATACAAGTTAGTGAGAACAATTTGGAGTCAGTTTGGGTTACCTTGCAGCTTGATAATCATAAGGTAACTCGTGTAGGTGTGATGTATAGACCACCTAGCCAAGTCAAAGAATTAGATGATCTACTAGTTTAGGAAATAGCTAAAATGACATTGAAGGGGGAAGTTATCATTATGGGAGACTTCAATCTTCCTGATGTAAACTGGAAAACCAAAATAGCTAGTTCTGCCAGGAGTACAGATATTCTAAATTCCCTACTGGGATTATCTCTACAGCAAGTAGTTGAGGAGCCAACCCGGAAGGAGGCCATTTTAGATTTAGTATTCACAAATGGGAATTTGGTATCTGATATTACTGTAGGGGAAAGCTTGGGATCTAGTGATCACCAGTCAGTGTGGTTTACTATAAGTACAGTGACTGAGTCACACCACACAACAACAAAAGTTTTAGATTTTAGAAAAACTGACTTTTCTAAAATTAGATTAGTGGTACACGAGTCCCTATCAGACTGGAACAGTTTCATTGGAGTCCAGGAGAAATGGGACTACTTAAAAGTGGCACTATTGAAGGCAACAGAAAATTGCATTAGGCTTGTCAGTAAAAGCAAAAAAAGGAAAAGACCACTGTGGTACTCAGCAGAAGTGGCCAAAATCATTAAAAACAAAAAGATAGCATTTAGGAATTATAAAAAAAACTAAACGAGGATGACAGACAAATTTACAAGATTAGGCAGAGAGAGGCCAAACAAGTTATAAGAGCTTCTAAAGCACAGAAGCTCAGTCAGGGGGAAAAAAGGCAATAAGACATTCTTCAGATACATAAATGAAAAAAGGAAACTAAAACAAGGAATTACAAAATTAAAAACAAAAGAAGGAAGGTATATGGAAGAAGATAAAGAACAAGCTGACTGCCTCAATGAATACTTCTGTTCAGTTTTTACAAAGGAAAAGGACCTCAGTTAGGAAGGAAGACTAATGAATCTTTTGACGCATGTGTCTTTAGAGAGGAAGAGGTTCTAAGTCAACTGTCTAAAATTAATACAAATAAGTCACAGGGGCCGGATGGGATACACCCAAAGCTATTAAAAGAGCTCAGCGGTGAACTAGCAAAACCATTAACAGATTTATTTAACCAATCACTGGTAACAGGAGTCGTCCCAGAAGATTGGAAATTAGCAAATGTTGTGCCGATTCACAAGAAAGGTAGTAGGGAGGAATCGGGCAACTATAGGCCAGTAAGCCTGACATCAATAGTGGGGAAATTAATGGAAACCATACTTAAGGAGAGGATTGTGGAACATCTAAAATCCCATGGATTGAAAGATGAAAAACAGCATGGGTTTACTTCAGGGAGATAATGTCAAACTAATCTTATTGATTTTTTTGATTGGGTGACTAAAATAATAGATGGAGGAGGTGCAGTAGACATCGCTTATCTAGACTTTAGTAAGGCTTTTGATACTGTCCCACATAGAAGGCTTATCAATAAATTGCAGTCTTTGGGCTTGGACTCCCATATTGTTGAATGGATTAGGCAGTGGCTGAGGGACAGACAACAGAGGGTTGTAGTCAATGGAGTATATTCAGACCATGGTCTTGTTACCAGTGGGGTACCTCAGGGATCTGTTCTGGGACCCATATTGTTTAATATCTTTATCAGCGAAATTGCAGAAGGCCTCGATGGTAAGGTGTGTCTTTTTGCTGATGACACAAAGATTTGTAACAGGGTTGATGTTCCTGGAGGGATACACCAAATGGAAAAGGACTTAGGAAAACTAGAGGAATGGTAAAAAATCTGGCAACTAAAATTTATGTGGATAAGTGCAAGATAATGCACCTGGGGCGTAAAAACCCAAGAGCAGAATATAAAATCAGTGATACAGTCCTAACCTCAGTATCTGAGGAAAGGGATTTAGGGGTCATTATTTCAGAAGACTTAAAGGTAGGCAGACAATGTCATAGAGCAGCAGGAAATGCTAGCAGAATGCTTGGGTGTATAGGGAGAGGCATTACCAGTAGAAAGAGGGAGGTGCTCATGCCGCTCTACAGAGCACTAGTGAGACCTCATTTGGAGTATTGTGCTCAGTACTGGAGGACCATATCTCCAGAAGGATATTGATACTTTGGAGAGAGTTCAGAGAAGAGCTACTAAACTGGTACATGGATTGCAGGATAAAACTTACCAGGAAAGGTTAAAGGACCTTAACATGTATAGCTTGGAAGAAAGACGAGACAGAGGGGATATGATAGAAACTTTTAAATACATAAAGGGAATCAACAAGGTAAAAGAGGAGAGAATATTTAAAAGAAGAAAAACTGCTACAAGAGGACATAGTTTTAAATTAGAGGGGCAAAGGGTTAAAAGATCAGGAAGTATTGCTTTACTGAGAGAGTAGTGGATGCATGGAATAGCCTTCCTGCAGAAGTGGTAGCTGCAAATACAGTGGAGGAGTTTAAGCATGCATGGGATAGGCATAAGGCCATCCTTCATATAAGATAGGGCCAGGGGCTATCCATAGTACGTAGTATATTGGGCAGACTAGATGGGCCAAATGGTTCTTATCTGCCGACACATTCTATGTTTCTAGGCCGCCATTTACAGTACATCAGGTGATGGTCTATCTGCTCTCCTGCTTAATCCGGCAGAACAATGGAAACAGGAGCGCAGAAGAACCGAGGAGGAGGGGAAGCGCCGGAGGCGCCTCCAACACTTCCCCCTCCGTCTCAGTTATATCGACATTACAGATTAATCATGTAGAAGAGCAGTCGTTTTTTGTAAAATGTTTTAAAAAAATATATAGCAAAAATATGCAGTAAAACAAAGTCTTCAGATCGTCTTCTCCCGTCCTGAAATATGACACGTGGGTTGGGGACGAGGCAGCTCACGCTTTAGTTTTGGTAGGTGGCAGTGGACAGTGCTCTCTTTTTTTTTTTTTTATCATTTTACTACTTTTGGGGAAGATTTTTAACAAGTTTCTGTTCACATCCGTCACAGATTCCACCACATGCAGGATTTTCCAACTTCACAGTGGACAGAAAGTGAAGACAGAAAACAGAACCCTTATAAGTTGGTGAGGTCCATCGGGTAAACGCTGGCATCTTGCAGCCACCACTAGGGGGAGCTCATTTACTCGAATGGAAACTGTATCAATGCACATATGGTACACCCCCCCCCCCCCTAGAGGTAAGTAGCAGCAGCCTGTATCGTCAATGATTAAAGGAAGGGGGTTGTTTAACCCTGTAAAGCACATGCACCTATGGCCACTTACCAGATTCATGTCCATGAAGAGGCCGATACACGATGCTGAATGCGGTGATGAAGCCGTTTGTTTCCTCCGGTCTGAGCGGATCCCATCTTATTGTCACCTCAGTCTTTTTCCGTTTCTCTACTTTAACATTAGGACCATAAAGAGGAGCTGTGCCCAATAAAGAATATGTTACAATACACAGTATTATGGAAAGCGGGGCCGGGGGATGACACCTCCGCTATCTGCCATTTTTGGACTTACGTGAGCCTATATAATGCAATCATACTGCCATGTAGTGCCAAGATAAGTTACTTATCTCCCAGATCATTCCACCATATAGTGCCAAAACAATAGTTATATACATCCCACATGATGCCGCCATATAGTGCTAAGGTAGTAGTTATATATGTCCCACATCATACTGCCATATAGCGCTAAGATAAGTTATATACATCCCACATGACAGACAGACCAGTGTTCAAATAATATACAGTATCCAATTAATACCGCCATCTAGTATCCACATAATACTGCAATTCAATACCCTAGTGCTGTGATGGCTAACCTCTGGCACTCCAGCTGTGGTAAAACTACAACTCCCAAGATGCACACTTGCTTGGCTGTTTTTTCAGAACTCCACAGAAATGAATAGAGCATGCTGGGAGTGATAGTTTCACCACAGTGCCGGAGGTTAGCCATCACCGCCCTAGTAAAAGCACCGTGCACCTTTAAAAAGTACTGAGTGGTTTTAATTTGTTCCTGAAATTTCCATCCTCAGGGGCCCCACTTGTAAATGAGGCCCTGAGCAGTTGCCCAGTTTGCCAGCCCCTGTATGGCCGATACCTCCTTCCATGCTATAGAAATGTGTGGTACACGGAGCTGCCGCCCGATCCTCTATAACGGGGTACACGGAAATCCTGTAGCGTTTATATGGTTCCAGGCTTCCTACGGGAGAGAAGGGAAAGATGTGCAGTGCTGTGCAAAAGTCTTAGGCATATGTGGAAAAAGTAAGAATGCTTTCAACCATAGAAGTGTTAAGAAGGGAAGTGACCATGATGTGTCCTTCAGCTACCGCACTAAGTTTTCAGCAAATGTTGAGGATTTGATCAGTATTAATGGTGTCATCAATGCTGAGAAATACAGGCAGATACTGACCCATCATGTATGACCACCAGGGAGGCATCGGATTAGCATAAAATGTATTCTGCGACAGGACAACAACCCCAAACATCCAGAACTGTCTTCAGCATACTTTTGTACAGAACTGTATATCAAGAAACACAGACCAATGGTGGCAGGAAACAGCCAAAACCTAAGCTGGCCAAAAGCATTACGCTGGGTTCAGACCTGAGCGTTCTGAAACGAGCGCTCTGTATGCGCGATTGTACGGGCGTTTACAATCGCGCATACAGAGACTGGCGTTCACACATTGTGGCGCGTTCCCGAATTTCTATGTGCGGGAACGCGCGACAAACGCCCCAAAAAAAAGCTCAAGCACTTGTTTGAGCGTCGGGCGTTTTACAGCGCGATCGTACGCGCTGTAAAACGCCCAGGTGAGAACCATTCCCATAGGGAAGCATTGGTTCTTGCCTGTTGTGCGTTTTACAGCGCGTAGGAACGCGCTGTAAAACGCTCAGGTGTGAACCCAGCCTTAGAGCAGGGATGCCCAACCTATGGCCCTCCAGCTGTTGCAAAACTACAACTCTCGACATGCCCTGATAGCTATAGGCTGGGAGTAGTTTTGCAACAGCTAAAGGGCCGCAGGTTGGGCATCCCCGCGTTACACTAAAAATACTGTCGTGTGCATGAGGCCAAAGAGAAATGATATAAGGCTGCATTGAATCCTAGGAGCTCAGAAAGTGTTGAAGGAAACAGCTGGATTATGAATGCAGCTCTGAAGAATAGGAGACGAGGAATAATATGGAGTATCTGAAAACATGACTTTTTCTGTAGCTTATACCCATAAGATGTAAAATTCTATTCAATGATAGCGATGCCAGGGTTGGGAGTATATAGAGGAAGCGAGCGGAATGGCGTATTATATACACAGGGGGGGAGGGTTAGAGAATATAACGGGGCTGTGATTTTCTACCTTTCTCGATCGTCCATGTTGATGAATTCTCCACGTACTGAAATGATATATTACAGAGGCCGACTCCCGAGGCCATGCTCCAGTCCAGCACAAATCTCTGGAAGTGCAAATTCTTAACCATCCAGGTGACGGTGACGTCTTCAGCGGCTGCTGTGGATATCTGAACGCTGCACGTGGCTTCTCCAGCTGTAAAAAAACAAAAAAACATTTGCAATTAGTCCTTTCATAGGGACTTAATAGAATGGGCTCTGAGACCCTAGGTGTCGGAGGAATCGCCCCTTCCTCAGATACAGTTGTTGCAATCGACCACAGCTTGTGAGGAGTTAAATGTATGAGATCGGCGTTGTCTGCAATCGCGGACATTATTGTCGATGTCTGCTGGGTAATGCCCCATCTTTAAAGTCCTGACATCTGCCGTACATGTACTGCTGATATCAGGGAAGGGGATAGAGGGGTTTGTCCCACAAAAAAATATTTTCTGTCGTTTTCAAAGCAGGACCTGGATCTGAACACTTCTGTAGTTGCATGTAATTAAAAATGTATTTTAGCCACTGAATTTATCTCTATAGCGCCACCTGTTTGTTTTGTTTCTTATTACACGGAGGTGGACGCACATGCTCAGTTCTGTCTTTCGAGCTGCCTGCTGAGCTGAGATAGGAAGAGAGCTGCAGCAGAAAGGACACACCTCCCGAGCTGCAACAGAAAGGTCACGCCCCTGACTTACCAGCTTCAGCAGAGCAGTTGGAGCAATGAATGCGGGGGGATCTCTGGATCCATTTGTGGTACAGGGCTGCTTCTAGCTTTCTTAGAAATAGACTAATGTCTAATTAATATTAAAGGGGTTGTCTGGGATTTTTCTATTAATGATCTATCCTTAGGATAGATCATCAATATCGGATCGGCGGGGGTCCGTCACCTGGCACCCACACCGATCTGCTGCATGAGGAGACGTCGCGTGCAGTGTGCGCGCCGTCTCCCTTCTCTCTTCCTGCTCGCCGCTGTATGTCTGGGGGCCAGCCGTCTCCTCAAACAACTGATTAGCGGGGTTCCCAGGTGTCGGACCCCCAGCGATCTGATAGGTCATCAATATCAGATCGGCGGGGGCCCGGCACCTGGCACCCCCGCTGATCTGCTGCATGAGGAGACGGCGCGTGCAGTGCGCGCGCGCCGTCTCCCTTCTCTCTTCCTGCTCGCCGCTGTATGTCTATGGGACAGCCGTTTCCTCAAATAACTGATTAGCGGGGTTCTAAGGTGTCGGACCCCGGCGATCTGATAGGTCATCAGTAGAAAAAGCCTGGACAACCCCTTTAATTATACATGTTAATCATGGGATAACCCCTTTAAAGGGTAAGTTCACAGATTTGTTGTAGATGTCAGTGCATGTGAATCCACTCCATACATGTGAGTGAGTTCCTTCTGCAGCAGGCGCATCGATTCTTTCATCACCCATTAAGAACTAAAGAAAAGTCCCAAAATCTTGTGCCATAAATCTGCACCATGTGAACTTTGCGCAGACCGCAAAACCGGATCTGTTTATCCGGGACACTTGGGGCAAGTGTCCCGGAATTTTGGCATGCTGCGGTATTTTCTACGTCCAAAAACCGTACAGTGACTGAACTGAAGACATCCTGATGCATCCTGAACGGATTGCTCTCTATTCAGAATGCATGGGGATAAAACTGATGCGTTTCTTTCCGGTACTGAGCCTCTAGGACGGAACTCAATACCGGAAAAGTTTACGGCAAGTGTGAAAGTCCCCTTACTGAGCGGCTAATAAATTTTTGCAATTAAAAATGAGAGTTTTGAACATTCCCCTAACTCATTGAGGAGATCCAGCTGGAGTTTCACAGGCAATGCTCCATGGGAAAAATATGCAAATGAGCTCTCCTCCAGAAGGAAGAAAACTCGCTCTCTACTGCCACCTATAGGTAACTAACTGTAGGTCAGTTATTAGCCAATCCAGACCCCTCTGTGTTGCTAGTTCTCAGGCTGTAGGTCAGGCCTGATGACTGCAGTGAGAAGAGTCAATGCACGCTAATGTGCAGGTGAGTGACTGGGTGGTCAGAGTTCCCGCTGACTATAGTAGACATTCACACCGGCACCTTCTGCTACTTACTCTTCTCCCCAGCGGCCGGGATTCTCAATGTAGCCTTCGGGGAGCTTCCCGCAGAGTTGAAATGTACCACAGATACGACATGAGCCTCCTCGGACATATTTAACGTCATTTCATGGCGCTTTGTGGTTTTGTTCCAGGAGTCGGAAGTTCTGTCCTCAGGAAACCACTGAACATCGTAGCCCAGTGTGATCCCGGGGCGCCGTAGACTGGATCTCTCCTATAGAAATAATGTGCACCGACATATATGGTGACTATAGGAAGCAGAGTAAAACTTTTCAGGAAGGTATTGGGGTACCACACACAGCACCCCTCAACCAGTCATTATTAACCACATGATTTCTCTATCTCAGCCACATACTGGGGGGGATTTTAAGATGCCCTTAATTCCCCTGAGATCCCTGGTGGGCAGGGTTCTGTCACTGACCTGCTTTCCCGCTGTCATAGCATCTTCTTATAGCATCCACTAGGGGGAGCTCACTGCATACAAATGTAATGCTGTATAAATCCACATGCAGAGAGCTCCCCCTAGTGGTGGCTGCAGGAAGACAGAATTTTACAATTTTTAGGATTTATTTGTCTTTTCTTCCACCTTTTTCTGTGTTACATGAATGCAGGTTTTCCCCTATCCCTTTGTGTGCTGGATATCATACCAATAAGCTTCCTTATATACTGACCACACTCACCTTCCAGCTCAGATACACAAGTCTTCTGCGGCCTGTGGGGCTGATCGCTCTCCATAGTTCAACACTGTGCAGCGGCGCTGAGGGCAGAGAGAGATGTTAAAGCAGAGAACATTAAGGACAGGTCGGTGCACACAGACGAGACACTCACTGGAGTCATGCAGAGAAGCACACTGCTGCCTGGATGGGACAGTGCTGGTGGCAGCGGCCGCATGAGGGACGCATCTAGAGCACTTTTATCTGTGGTTGGCTAAATCAGATTTACAAAAAACCTTATTGTAAGTGACAACCGGCAGCAGAAATCCAACCTAATCTAATCTGATTCCTTGTAGTTAAAAAAATAAATAAAAATTAATAAAAATAAAAATAATAATAATAATAAATCTAATAAACAAAATAAACCAATATGATGCGGTATCATTGACTAAAATGCCAACTCAGTTTGGGGAGGAAGATGGATCTGACTCGATGACTAATCGCTGTCTACATGCAGGACAACACGCAGCAGAGCCGGCAATCCTTCTGGTTCTGGTACTATGTCTATGTACTGAACTTGGCCCTGGGATCCGATCCATGTACCGGACTGTAACTGTATCTATGCAGTAAGCTTGGTTCTGTGAATGTAATTGTATGCTTCGCTATTCACTAAACTGTGTACGATTATTGAACCCATTTTACTACACTTGGTTCTGGTACCATATCTATGCACTATACTTGGTTCTAATACTGTATCTATGCAATAGGCTTGGTTCTGGTATCATATCTTTGGACTAGACTTGGGTCTAATGCTGTATCTATGCACTAGGCTTGGTTTGGGTACCATATCTATGCACTATACTTGGTTCTGATACTGTATCTCTGCACTTGGCTTGGTTCTGATACTGTATCTATGCACTATACTTGGTTCTGATACTGTATCTATGCACTAGGCTTGGGTCTGGTACCGTATATATGCACTATGCTTGGTTCTGATACTGTATCTATGCACTAGGCTTGGTTCTGATATTGTATCTAAGCACTATACTTGGTTCTGATATTGTATCTAAGCACTAGGCTTGGTTCTGATATTGTATCTAAGCACTAGGCTTGGGTCTGGTACCATATCTATGCACTAGGCTTGGTTCTGATACTGTATCTATGCTCTAGGCTTGGTTCTGATACTGTATCTATGCACTTGGCTTGGTTCTGATACTGTATCTATGCACTAGGCTTGGTTCTGATACTGTATCTATGCACTAGGCTTGGTTTGGGTACCGTATCTATGCACTAGGCTTGGTTCTGATACTGTATCTATGCACTAGGCTTGGTTCTGATACTGTATCTATGCACTTGGCTTGGTTCTGATATTGTATCTATGCACTATACTTGGTTCTGATATTGTATCTAAGCACTAGGCTTGGTTCTGATACTGTATCTATGCACTAGGCTTGGGTCTGGTACCATATCTATGCACTAGGCTTGGTTCTGATACTGTATCTATGCACTTGGCTTGGTTCTGATACTGTATCTATGCACTTGGCTTGGTTCTGATACTGTATCTATGCACTATACTTGGTTCTGATACCATACCTATGCACTATACTTGGTTCTGATACTGTATCTATGCACTAGGCTTGGTTCTGATACTGTATCTATGCACTAGGCTTGGTTCTGATACTGTATCTATGCACTAGGCTTGGTTCTGATACTGTATCTATGCACTTGGCTTGGTTCTGATATTGTATCTATGCACTATACTTGGTTCTGATACTGTATCTATGCACTAGGCTTGGTTCTGATACTGTATCTATGCACTAGGCTTGGGTCTGGTACCATATCTATGCACTAGGCTTGGGTCTGGTACCATATCTATGCACTAGACTTGGTTCTGATACTGTATCTATGCACTAGACTTGGTTCTGATACTGTATCTATGCACTAGGCTTGGTTCTGATACTGTATCTATGCACTAGGCTTGGTTCTGATACTGTATCTATGCACTAGGCTTGGTTCTGATACTGTATCTATGCACTAGGCTTGGTTCTGATACTGTATCTATGCACTATACTTGGTTCTGATATTGTATCTAAGCACTAGGCTTGGTTCTGATACTGTATCTATGCACTAGGCTTGGGTCTGGTACCATATATATGCACTAGACTTGGTTCTGATACCGTATCTATGCACTAGGCTTGGTTCTGATACTGTATCTATGCACTAGACTTGGTTCTGATACTGTATCTATGCACTTGGCTTGGTTCTGATACTGTATCTATGCACTTGGCTTGGTTCTGATACTGTATCTATGCACTAGGCTTGGTTCTGATACTGTATCTATGCAATAGGCTTGGTTCTGATACTGTATCTATGCAATAGGCTTGGTTCTGGTACCATACCTATGCACTATACTTGGTTCTGATACCATACCTATGCACTATACTTGGTTCTGATACTGTATCTATGCACTAGACTTGGTTCTGATACTGTATCTATGCACTAGGCTTGGTTCTGATACTGTATCTATGCACTAGGCTTGGTTCTAAAAATGGAATCTAAGCACTAGGCTTGGTTCTGATACTGTATCTATGCACTAGGCTTGGGTCTGGTACCGTATCTATGCACTATACTTGGTTCTGATACTGTATCTATGCACTAGGCTTGGTTCTGATATTCTATCTAAGCACTAGGCTTGGTTCTGATATTGTATCTAAGCACTAGGCTTGGTTCTGATATTGTATCTATGCACTATACTTGGTTCTGATACTGTATCTATGCACTATACTTGGTTCTGATATTGTATCTAAGCACTAGGCTTGGTTCTGATACTGTATCTATGCACTATACTTGGTTCTGATATTGTATCTAAGCACTAGGCTTGGTTCTGATACTGTATCTATGCACTAGGCTTGGGTCTGGTACCATATCTATGCACTAGACTTGGTTCTGATACTGTATCTATGCACTAGGCTTGGTTCTGATACTGTATCTATGCACTAGGCTTGGTTCTGATACTGTATCTATGCACTAGGCTTGGTTCTGATACTGTATCTATGCACTAGGCTTGGTTCTGATACTGTATCTATGCACTATACTTGGTTCTGATACTGTATCTATGCACTATACTTGGTTCTGGTACCATACCTATGCACTATACTTGGTTCTGATACCATACCTATGCACTATACTTGGTTCTGATACTGTATCTATGCACTAGGCTTGGTTCTGATACTGTATCTATGCACTATACTTGGTTCTGATACTGTATCTATGCACTATACTTGGTTCTGGTACCATACCTATGCACTATACTTGGTTCTGATACCATACCTATGCACTATACTTGGTTCTGATACTGTATCTATGCACTAGACTTGGTTCTGATACTGTATCTATGCACTAGACTTGGTTCTGATACTGTATCTAAGCACTAGGCTTGGTTCTGATACTGTATCTATGCACTAGACTTGGTTCTGATACTGTATCTATGCACTAGGCTTGGTTCTGATATTGTATCTAAGCACTAGGCTTGGTTCTGATACTGTATCTATGCACTAGGCTTGGTTCTGATACTGTATCTAAGCACTAGGCTTGGTTCTGATACTGTATCTATGCACTAGGCTTGGTTCTGATACTGTATCTATGCACTAGACTTGGTTCTGATACTGTATCTATGCACTAGGCTTGGTTCTGATACTGTATCTATGCACTAGGCTTGGTTCTGATACTGTATCTATGCACTAGGCTTGGTTCTGATACTGTATCTATGCACTAGGCTTGGTTCTGATATTGTATCTATGCACTATACTTGGTTCTGATACTGTATCTATGCACTAGGCTTGGTTCTGATACTGTATCTATGCACTAGGCTTGGGTCTGGTACCATATCTATGCACTAGGCTTGGGTCTGGTACCATATCTATGCACTAGACTTGGTTCTGATACTGTATCTATGCACTAGGCTTGGTTCTGATACTGTATCTATGCACTAGGCTTGGTTCTGATACTGTATCTATGCACTATACTTGGTTCTGATATTGTATCTAAGCACTAGGCTTGGTTCTGATACTGTATCTATGCACTAGGCTTGGGTCTGGTACCATATATATGCACTAGACTTGGTTCTGATACTGTATCTATGCACTAGGCTTGGTTCTGATACTGTATCTATGCACTAGACTTGGTTCTGATACTGTATCTATGCACTATACTTGGTTCTGATACTGTATCTATGCTCTAGGCTTGGTTCTGATACTGTATCTATGCACTAGGCTTGGTTCTGATACTGTATCTATGCACTAGGCTTGGTTCTGATACTGTATCTATGCACTAGGCTTGGTTCTGATACTGTATCTATGCAATAGGCTTGGTTCTGATACTGTATCTATGCAATAGGCTTGGTTCTGGTACCATACCTATGCACTATACTTGGTTCTGATACCATACCTATGCACTATACTTGGTTCTGATACCGTATCTATGCACTAGACTTGGTTCTGATACTGTATCTATGCACTAGGCTTGGTTCTGATACTGTATCTATGCACTAGGCTTGGTTCTGATATTGTATCTAAGCACTAGGCTTGGTTCTGATACTGTATCTATGCACTAGGCTTGGGTCTGGTACCGTATCTATGCACTATACTTGGTTCTGATACTGTATCTATGCACTAGGCTTGGTTCTGATATTCTATCTAAGCACTAGGCTTGGTTCTGATATTGTATCTAAGCACTAGGCTTGGTTCTGATATTGTATCTATGCACTATACTTGGTTCTGATACTGTATCTATGCACTATACTTGGTTCTGATATTGTATCTAAGCACTAGGCTTGGTTCTGATACTGTATCTATGCACTAGGCTTGGGTCTGGTACCATATCTATGCACTAGACTTGGTTCTGATACTGTATCTATGCACTAGGCTTGGTTCTGATACTGTATCTATGCACTAGACTTGGTTCTGATACTGTATCTATGCACTAGGCTTGGTTCTGATACTGTATCTATGCACTAGGCTTGGTTCTGATACTGTATCTATGCACTATACTTGGTTCTGATACTGTATCTATGCACTATACTTGGTTCTGGTACCATACCTATGCACTATACTTGGTTCTGATACCATACCTATGCACTATACTTGGTTCTGATACTGTATCTATGCACTAGACTTGGTTCTGATACTGTATCTATGCACTAGACTTGGTTCTGATACTGTATCTAAGCACTAGGCTTGGTTCTGATACTGTATCTATGCACTAGACTTGGTTCTGATACTGTATCTATGCACTAGGCTTGGTTCTGATATTGTATCTAAGCACTAGGCTTGGTTCTGATACTGTATCTATGCACTAGGCTTGGTTCTGATACTGTATCTAAGCACTAGGCTTGGTTCTGATACTGTATCTATGCACTATACTTGGTTCTGATACTGTATCTATGCACTAGGCTTGGGTCTGGTACCATATCTATGCACTATACTTGGTTCTGATACTGTATCTATGCACTAGGCTTGGTTCTGATATTCTATCTAAGCACTAGGCTTGGTTCTGATATTCTATCTAAGCACTAGGCTTGGTTCTGATACTGTATCTATGCACTAGGCTTGGGTCTGGTACCATATCTATGCACTATACTTGGTTCTGATACTGTATCTATGCACTAGGCTTGGTTCTGATACTGTATCTATGCACTATACTTGGTTCTGATGCTGTATCTATGCACTAGGCTTGGTTCTGATACTGTATCTATGCACTAGGCTTGGTTCTGATACTGTATCTATGCACTATACTTGGTTCTGATATTGTATCTAAGCACTAGGCTTGGTTCTGATACTGTATCTATGCACTAGGCTTGGTTCTGATATTGTATCTAAGCACTAGGCTTGGTTCTGATACTGTATCTATGCACTAGGCTTGGTTCTGATACTGTATCTATGCACTAGGCTTGGTTCTGATACTGTATCTATGCACTAGGCTTGGTTCTGGCACCATATCATAGCACGCTGTATCTCTATCCTGCCACTGCCTAATACAGTGTGCTGTGTAGACCTATGTATACTACACATGAACAGTAACAGGAGAGAGTTCATGCACAGATACTGTACCACATCCAAAAATGTAAACACATATGTGCACAATTTCCAAATATTCACATAAACACTGTGTCCGGCTCCGTATAATGCTGGTCAGTCAGCCTATGTTTTAGGCTTCCATAACATTGGGCAGAGATGTCTCAGATGCTACTCGTCTGCCCCGTTACCTTGTTCTGCCGTCCTTCCTGTGAGCGCTCCGCTCCACTCACTCCACCACGTCCGACCACTGCTCCCAGTGCACCTTAGAGACACTGCGTACTCTGTGAAGGCATGGAGTCCGCTGAGACTGTAGAGCAGTTTCTTCTCTCTCTCCATGTACAGGTCAGGGGTGTAGTCCTGAGATGACAGAATATGTCACATGTAAGGCCGTCCTCTGCTGTGTCTGACCCAGGTCCCCTCAGTGTGATACCCAGCCAACCATTTATAATATTTCCTCCATTACTTTCAGTGCAGCTCTAGAGTATAATACAGGATGTAACTCAGGATAAGTAATGTATGTACACAGTGACTCCACCAGCAGAATAGTGAGTGCAGCTCTGGAGTATAATACAGGATGTAACTCAGGATCAGTACAGGATAAGTAATGTATGTACACAGTGACTGCACCAGCAGAATAGTGAGTGCAGCTCTGGAGTATAATACAGGCTGTAACTCAGGATCTGTACAGGATAAGTAATGTAATTTATGTACACAGTGACTCCACCAGCAGAATAGTGAGTGCAGCTCTGGAGTATAATACAGGATGTAACTCAGGATCAGTACAGGATGAGTAATGTAATGTATGTACACAGTGACTCCACCAGCAGAATAGTGAGTGCAGCTCTGGAGTATAATACAGGCTGTAACTCAGGATCTGTACAGGATAAGTAATGTAATGTATGTACACAGTGACTGCACCAGCAGAATAGTGAGTGCAGCTCTGGAGTATAATACAGGATGTAACTCAGGATCAGTACAGGATAAGTAATGTAATGTATGTACACAGTGACTGCACCAGCAGAATAGTGAGTGCAGCTCTGGAGTATAATACAGGATGTAACTCAGGATCAGTACAGGATAAGTAATGTATGTACACAGTGACTGCACCAGCAGAATAGTGAGTGCAGCTCTGGAGTATAATACAGGATGTAACACAGGATCAGTACAGGATAAGTAATGTATGTTCACAGTGACTGCACCAGCAGAATAGTGAGTACAGCTTTGGAGTATAATACAGGATGTAACACAGGATCAGTACAGGATAAGTAATGTAATGTATGTACACAGTGACTGCACCAGCAGAATAGTGAGTGCAGCTCTGGAGTGTAATACAGGCTGTAACTCAGGATCAGTACAGGATGAGTAATGTATGTACACAGTAACTGCACCTGCGGAATAGTGAGTACAGCTCTGGATTATAATACAGGATGTAACTCAGGATCAGTACAGGATAAGTAATGTATGTACACAGTGACTGCACCAGCAGAATAGTGAGTGCAGCTCTGGAGTATAATACAGGATGTAACTCAGGATCAGTACAGGATAAGTAATGTATGAACACAGTGGCTGCACCAGCAGAATAGTGAGTACAGCTCTGGAGTATAATACAGGATGTGACTCAGGATGAGTACAGGATAAGTAATGTAATGTATGTACACAGTGACTGCACCAGCAGAATAGTGAGTGCAGCTCTGGAGTATAATACAGGATGTAACTCAGGATCAGTACAGGATAAGTAATGTAATGTATGTACACAGTGACTGCACCAGCAGAATAGTGAGTGCAGCTCTGGAGTATAATACAGGATGTAACTCAGGATCAGTACAGGATAAGTAATGTAATATATGTACACATTGACTGCACCAGCAGAATAGTGAGTGCAGCTCTGGAGTATAATACAGGATGTAACTCAGGATCAGTAATATATGTACACAGTGACTGCACCAGCAGAATAGTGAGTGCAGCTCTGGAGTATAATACAGAATGCAGCTCAGGATCAGTACAGGATAATAAATGTAATGTATGTACACAGTGACTCCACCAGCAGAATAGTGAGTGCAGCTCTGGAGTATAATACAGGATGTAACTCAGGATCAGTAATGTATATGTACACAGTGACTGCACCAGCAGAATTGTGAGTGCAGCTCTGGAGTATAATACAGGATGTAACTCAGGATCAGTACAGGATAAGTAATGTAATGTATGAGGTTCAGGTATAAATGATCTCTTTGGTGCAGAATATCCATTAGTATCTGTAATACTGACCCACTCATCATCCTGTAGCTCTTTGTACCTCATGCTACATGTCACATCTAGTTCATGTGGCGCCAGGGCTGGTCTTCTCCATGATATTAAGAAGGATGAGTCTTGAAGTGGTTCCAAAGACAGGATATCAGGAGGATCCATTTTCACTAAAGAAATAAGAGATAAATCAGATGCAATAGGTAAATGTAACAGTTGTGGTATAAACACCGAATTGTAATATTCTCAGGTACAGATCCTGCTCCGTTCCTGCACCACTAAACTCTAACAGTCCTGCTAAGATCACCCGGACCTGACAACAACCTAATGTCTATGTGGAGAACCTCAATGTACCTGGATTTCTGCTGCTGAAGAAAACAAGGATTGATTTAATATTGTCAATCCCCTGTTCAGTTGGGAGACAAGTGGAGTCGGGTAATGTGGTCGCTGCTGGATAGGTTTGGTTGGGGACCTTCTTCTTTAAATGATGTAAGAGCTGTGTATTCTGATCAGTTCAGATGTCCCCTACCTTCTGCCATTTCAGTGAAACATTGAGGAAGAAGCTGCAGCTGCATCCCCCTCCTATGCCCTCCTCCCTGCCTTCTAATTACTGTTTTCCACTAGATAGATTTTTTGGTGGCTGAGAAGGTTTTTGAATAATTACAGAGGGGATGCAAGCAGGAAAATGGCGAAGAAGATGAGGAGGTCACGGTCCCCTGATAACATATATTATAAAGTTTGCAAAACAGTTAAACTGATGATATGCCGCAGTCCTATATTCTGGTTCACAAATAGTCAACAATCAGAGGCCTTACCTATCTCTGCAGCCTTCACTGTGAATTGTCTTGTTGCTTTGCCCAGTCCATTCTCCACCTGAAGTTGCAGATTATATTCTCTGCCGAACTCATGTCCGACGAGGAAGGAGCAGGAGTTTGTGTCTGGTAAGCACTTCTTTTCGGGGTCGTTGCGCCTGTCCATCAGAAGGTGAATGAGGTCAGAGACGTAACCGTACAGACTGGAGCACAGAGCAGTCACACTTACACAGTCAGGTTGAAGGTTGTGGGGATTTTGTGGTCTTTTACGGGGGTCCAGCTGCACGTGACATTCTGTGTGTGGAAATACATACAGGAGATATTTTTGGGAACTTCTGGTGGATCTGTAAAGAGCGAAAATGATCAGATCAGACTGGCACTTTATGGTAAAGAATGAGGTTTTCCTAACATGGCACCTGCAAGTGTTACAAAGCGAAACTAAGTGTAGAGGAGACAAGCCTGGGAACGTAAGATCACCCATAATGCCGTGCAGCCAGCCAATCTGCAGATAACCATCCCCTGTGATGTCACAGTCCTATAAAATCCTCAATGCAGAGAGACTACAGGGACAGTGCAGAGAGGGTGCAGGGAGACTAATTCTGCGTCATTTTCATTTATTTATTCCTACATTGACTTATTCCTACATCAGCCATAAACTAAGATATGTAATTATCAATACCAATAAGATGGAAGCCTTTATTGTTCTGGTGCCAGCGTGCCAACCAATACAATCCAGTCTGCGCCCCTTAGGGGGCCAGGTCTTAATGATGACCATCCTCATCTTTTGTTGGTTTTATTTCTTCCAAATCATCCTTCAAAGCCTCTATGTCTGAGAAAAGTCAGCAAAATGCAGAGAGAGGAGGAGCTGGATGTTCCTGATGACATATTCACATTGATATTAGATGATGTGGAAAAGGAGGAAAAGCAGATGGCAGAAGAAGGGCTCCCACCTGTAGGCCAGGATGGTGCTGGGGTTGGAGAAGTGGGTATGCCAGAGCTGATTAATATTCTGTTTACTGTCATACAACCTGCAGGAGATTGCAGGCAAGAACAGTAATAATATGAATATTGTCCACCAGCCACTGATTAAAGGTGCATAAAAGGTACTGTGCGTCCATTAACGATAAAGAAGGACTATACAGTGCGGTCTTCATTAATAAATGAAAGGCAGCTGCACAGCTGCTCTGTTTGGCCATACCCTATGGCAAAGAGGCCTTGTGACAAATTAATTCAGAATGAATTTCTCTGGGAACTTTGGCTAAGTTGGCGAATTAAATTTTTCAAGACTTTGCTCATCTCTAATAAGCACTTACTAGGGTAGAATGGGTTGCCATCAGTCAGGATTTGGCATAGAAGCGGACATCCAGCATATCAGGGCGAATGACAGAAGTCCGGAAAAAGACACTGGACGTATAGGGGCACATTTATTTAGACCGGCATTTTAGACGCCGGCCTTAATAAGCCCCAGCGCTGGATTGCCAAAGTTATGTAGAGGCCCCTGACCTCTACATAACTTCGGCTTATCCACCGTCGATTCTAAATGTAAGACAGCTTCCTTGCTGCCTTACATTTAGACTAATTTCTACGCCGGCCCGGCCCCTTCCCTGCCTCTGCCATGCCCCCTTTTTTAGACCTGGCGTGAGCGGGGGAGAAGTCGCAGATTCTGCCTTAACAAGGCGTGCGACAGAATCTGTGCCAGATATACATTACTTTTTGTGGCATATATCTATTCGTGAAAGAGTCTCATAGAGTCTCTTAACTTATGAAATGCTTATAATCATACTTCATTATAGCATAGAAACATCTGAAAAAAGACCAAAGCAGCAAACTTTGTGAAAACCAAAATTTATGTCAGTCTGAAAACTTTTGGCCACGACCATAATAATATGCAGGATTTCCGATAACATTATGATCCCTGCTTTCTGTCACTGAATACTCACATCCACTTATTATGTTGACTTCATCCAGCTGCTGCCGCTTGGGTATATAGATGGAGCAGGCCACCCTCGCAGTGTCAGCCAACAGGTTGGGTATGGTGACTTTAATGGTTGTGTCATTGACAATGTCATAGACCGCAGCCAGGTCTTTTTCCAATTCCCACTGCACCTTTTTTATAACACCAGTTGTCTTCAAAATACAGTAAAAACTGACATCAGATCCTTTCAGAACATATTTCACTTGTGGAGATATGAAGCCTTGTATCGTACCGTCAGTACCTGCGGAGTAAAAACACACGTGGTCAACAAGAAGATATGTGTCTACAACAAAGCCAACGACAAGTAATGGGTTGTAGACCATTAGAAAAAAGAGAAATGACAATGATCAAAGGGGTTTTCAAGGAATGTCTATCCTTAGCAGACGCCATCAATGTGTGATCAGTGGGAGACTTTCCCCTGGGACCCCCAACGATCAACAGATCAAAGGGGTCTTCAGTGTGTCTCCAGGTAAAATGCACAGTCACCTGTACCTGGTTCAGAAATTCCGGATAATTTAAGGTCACCTCGTCTACCCAAAAAAATTATCAAAAGGTCCCATGTATCCCAAAATTGTATTAATAAAATCTATAGCTCTCCGCGTGAAAAAAATTACAAAAACCATATAAAACTGGTAGGTCTCTCCATACTCACCCACAGAATAAAGGAGAACGTCATTATTACCACACAGTATTCACTGTAAAATACTAAACCCTCAAAAAAAAAAAAAAGAAAAGTTATCGGAGATCAAAAAAACTAAAATCATGAAGCCTTAAAAAGATTGTGAACAGTTGGGGTGGGAAGGAGTTTTGGCCACTCCCCCCCCCCTTACCTAACTCCTGTGCAGACCTGCGAAGGGACGCATACTTACCTGCTTCCCGCCGCAGACTCCCAGCTTCCAGTGACCTGTCACCCCTGTGGAATGTGACCCAGTGACGTTTCGCATGGGTGACAGATCAGTGATTGGCTACAGTGGTCATGTGACAGCCGGGGCGACCATAGACCCTACAGGGAAATTTCCCTGTGGACCAATGCCCCAAGGGGTCGCCCAATTCCTCCACTGAGTACATTCTGATCTGATACTCTGGTGCATCAGGTACTTCTGTCTTCTGTCTGTCTGCCTTCTGTCAATGTGGACTCGCGTACAACATGGGGCCACATTTAGGTTTTTATTCCGGGGTCACTTTAACTTCCCAGTCTGCCCCTAGTGACAGCTGTCAACAGGATGCTGATTCCAAGGAACCCGGGACCTGTGGAGGCCGCCATGGAGCCGGGACCAGCTAAGTATTAAATCCTCCACGGGTCCAGCCACTCTGAAGGGGTCTGTTAAAAAAGTTTGGTGTTGGATAACCCCTTTCAGGCGGAAGTGTCCCTTTATAGGGGTTTTCCAACTTTTATACTGGTAACCTATCCTCCGGTGAGGGTTTCCTGTCTATACATGAGAGTAGGACTGCTGCCATTTGTGCCATGACTGCATACAGCACAGCCGATTGTATTATGTGGTCACTTAGGCTCACAGGTTGCTTTTGTTACCCCCCATCCTAGGAGCATACACTGGGTGATGAGGAGGATGCTCACTTGGCTAATCATCATATGATGAGATACCTGATATCTGTGCTGCAGCTAATAGTAAAAACCAAGGCGACCAGCAGAAGACCATCCAACCAGGTGCTAGAAGAGAAATAAGAGACAAGAGTTACACAAGAACACTGCCATTCGTACATCAGGTCGGGCTGTTGTAAGGAGGGTTAATTCTTTTACAAGTCTTGTGATTTTGGAAAACATACAATACTCAAGGATTTCTGCAAAAAATATTAGATATATTAGGTTACACTATGCTACTGTCTAATTTCTGTATTATCCAAGACCTGCTGTTGGACATGTCGGCTTGTAGAATTTCAGGTTCAGAGCTCGGTGGGTGTCCCCTGCTTGTGGAGCTGCAGGTTCAGAGCTCAGCGAGCATCCCCTGCTGGTGGAGCTGCATGCTGAGCTCAGTGGGTGGAACTGCAGGTTAAGACATTGTTGGTCTCACCCGCTTATGGAGATGCAGGTCCAGAGCTGACTTGGAGTCCTCTGCTTGTGGAGCTGCAGGTTTAGAGCTCAGTGGGCATCCCCTGCTTGTGGAGCTGCAGGTTCAGTGCTCAGTGGATATCCCCTGCTTGTGAAGCTGTGGTTCAAAGCTCAGTGGGCGTCCCCTGCTTGTAGTGCTGCAGGTTCAGAGCTCAGAGGGTGTCCCCCTGCTTGTAGTGCTGCAGGTTCAGAGTCCAGTGGGTTTCCCCTGCTTGTGGAGCCACAGGCTCAGAGCTCAGTGGGTGTCCCCTGCTTGTGGAGCTGCAGATTCAGAACATAATGGGTGTTCCCTGCTTGTGGAGGACTTACACGCAGCAATCATCTCCACTGTATGAGGACGAGGGGTCACTATTGTGATCACTGGTCCTCATAAAGCTGCATTGTTTCTGGGAAGAACATCGCTGTTTAGACCGATCGATCTGCTGCCAAGAAACTATGATCGGTGGTGCCTGCATGAACATCAGGATCACCCCAAGAAAGAGCGTTTCACTCGTTCATCAGGTGGTCAGTGGCACATTTACACGGGCATACTGTCGGAAACGAGAATTTGCAGGAACGCTCATTCCCATAATCTGTCAGAGAATCTGCCCTTGTAAATCCACCTTTATGCCTCTTCACGCGTCTGTGTTCGGTCAGTGATTTCCATCAGTTATTTTGAGCCAAAACGAGGTGCGGCTCTAAACACAGAATCTTTCCATTATACCTTATCTCTGTGGAGGCTCCAATCCTGGTTTTGGCTCACAATCACTGATGGAAATCACTGACCAAACACTGACGTGTGAATGAGGCTTTACACAACTGCAGTGTCAGACTGCAACAATGGAGCAGCACTTTGTCCAGGAGGAACGTTTGCCTTCCAAATTTATAGGTAAGAAAACACCTCAGCACCTGACCTGAAGGAGATATGGGCTCGATCACCAGCAGGTGTCATACCCTGAACTCGATAGACCAGTCTCTATTGAACTTGTGTGTTGAAAAGCCCCCATTACATCTGTGGTTAACTTGGCATGACCATGTCTTTATCCAAATATGAGTATAGGCTCCGTGTAAGGCTACATTTCCCTAGGGAAAAGTGTGGTAAGGCCTCTTGCACACGACCGTGTGTCCACCGTGGCCGTATTGCGGCGCCGCAATACACGGGACACAGGCCATGTGCATTCACTCCAATGGGTCCGCAAATCCGAAGATGCGGTGCGGAACGGAACCACGTAACGGAAGCACTACGGAGTGCTTCTGTGGTGTTCCGTTCCGTGCTTCCATTCCGCAAAAAGATAGAACTTGTCTTGTCCTTTTGCGGAACGGACGGATCGCGGACCCCATTCAAGTGAATGGGGTCGCGATCCGCATGCGGCTGGCCCATGGTAGGTGCCCGTGCATTGCGGACCGCAATTTGTGGTCCGCAGCACGGGCAGCACAAGTTCGTGTGCAAGAGGCCTAAGGGAGAGTTCACATCACCATTATTTTTCCATTCTTCTGATCCGTCAGAAGAACAGAAAAAAACGGATCCTGTGCATCAGTTATACACATTTGGTAACCGTTTGAGACATTCCTGTCTGAGATCCGTTTTTTTTTTTAGACGGAAAAAAAGTCCTGCAAGTAGTTACTGCTTTTCCATCAAAAAAAAATAAAAGATGGATGTTAGACGCAGCGGCCGTCATGCTACAGAGGAACGATCTGTCTATAGAGCATTACCCTAGGGCAGTGATGGCTAACCTTGGCACTCCAGCTGTGGTAAAACTACAACTCCCAAGATGCCCCCCTTGCTTGGTTGCCCTCAGAACTCTACAGAAATAAATGGAGCATGCTGGGAGTCATAGTTTCACCACAGCTGGAGTGCCAAGGTTAGCCATCACTGCCCTAGGGTATATTCACACGTCATGGTTTTTGCCATAACTTTTATGGAAGCAAAGCCGCAGCATATTGCCAGGCCTTCTCCCTGCTCACCAAGCCTGGGGTCATAAATTGCTCGGTATCGCAGCTCTGCCCCATTGAATTCAATGTGGTTGAGCTGAACCTAGATCACGTCACCGATTAAAATGATGTCTCATGGACTAGGCAAATCTGTGAGAAGGTCACGGCGCTACTGTGAGCACCGATGCAGGAGGTTAGAACCCCACTGATCAGAGACTGATGACCTATCCAGAGGATAGATCATCAGTTAAAAAATCTTGGAAAACTCTTTTAAGTCATTGGCCCAGATTGAAGGGATCGCTACATGGCGACTTGTGCACATAGCCATAACCGTAACACCCCACAAAAATCCAAACCATTCACCATTATTGGTCACCATATAGCCTTGGGTCTTGTTTTTTTTACACCATAAAAAGGATGACCAAATGTATTAAAAAGTGAAGGCATCTCACTAACTTGGTTGGCACATCTCAACTTGTTTTGATCCGTGTCCACCTATTCAAGAGGTGTAAACTAAGGCTCCTCCGGAAACCACGTTAACTTT
Source organism: Bufo gargarizans (assembly GCF_014858855.1). Classification (NCBI taxonomy): domain Eukaryota; kingdom Metazoa; phylum Chordata; class Amphibia; order Anura; family Bufonidae; genus Bufo; species Bufo gargarizans. The sequence goes on along the minus strand of NC_058080.1, from coordinate 754,779,256 downwards.
TCTTGTCCTGTAAGTTTTGTCTGTCATGATATGGCATAATTTTCATGTACAATTTATACCATCACCTGTAGTAAACTGCTTTGTGGTTCGTTAACCCTAAGTTCACACCTGAGCGTTTTACAGCGCGTTCAAACGCGCTGTAAAACGCTCAACACATGAAAACCAATGCTTCCCTATGGGAATGGTTCTCACCTGGGCGTTTTACAGCGCGTACGATCGCGCTGTAAAACGCCCGACGCATAATCAAGTTCTTGAGCTTCTTTGGGGCGTTTTGACGCGCGTTTGTGGCCATAGGACACTGCAGTCAATCACACAAACGCGCGTCAAACGCGCGTTTACTATTACAAAAACGCGCGTTTGAGAAACGCTCAGGTGTGAAAGCAGGGTAAGTTCTGCTCAGCTGTAAAGTCTCTAAGTTCTACGTTTTGTGGTGAAGCCTGGTGACCACCAATATGGCCTCCATTACAGCTCGCACAGGGACTGTCACCTAAGCCTGAGCAGTCTGGTCTTAGAGGAGGTTTCTCTGTGGGCACAGAAGATGCTCCATAGACAAAATCCAGGCCACCATAAACAGCTCTGTTCTGTTGAGGTATCACAATGGCAGACAGTCCATGGACCCTGCAGGCATGTAACCGATGGCTGATGGATGCATTTTCCTATATAGCTTAGGATCAGATTTAAAAAAATCTACCGGCAGGGGGGTAACTTGTAGTCTGCGGTTTGGCTTCTGGTCTATTTCACTTGCAGGTTGAGAAACTGAAGATTCTGGGAGACGAAGAGTTAACCGGCAAAAGCAACTGTTGAGCAAGAAGAAGGTTCCTGGAAGACGTACGTCTTCCTGAAGCTGAGGAAATGGTCGCCGTTACCCGTTGTTCACCATTGCCCTGTCTGTATACCACATCCCGATTATACAGAGATGAGCAGCGCTACGTTGGCACTGCTTATCTACTGCTGGAAGTTTTGTTCCCTGCGTCAACCACTGATTAACACTCTGCAAGAAGAGGTTCCTCAGAAACGAAGGCGTCCTTAAAGGGGTTATCCAAAGATTAATGTACAAAATGAAAATCAGACATCACATAGTAATATAGCAACCTCCGGCCCTGCAGCTGGTTTCAAACTACAACTCCCAGAGTGCTACATTCACTTCTATGGGAGTTAGAAGAACAGCTGAGCATGTTTGCATGCTGGGAGTTGTAGTTTCACAGCAGCTGGAGTGCAGAAGGTTGCTGATCCCTGATATAGTACAATCTCTTTCTAACAAACCTACTACCAGCCCTGTACCTCAGATGGATCCAGAGATCTCCACTTTCATTGCTCCAATTGTTCTGCTAGATTTATTTCAAGGGGGTGTCCTTTCTGCTGCAGCTTGTGGCAATTGAAAGATGGAACTGAGCTTGTGCTTCCATCTTAGTGAGAAGGACGGAGAAAATAGAAAAAGACCAAACAGCAGGTGGCGCTATACAGATAGATTTCAGTGAATAACTCAGTGGCTATACTAGATTTTTATCTGCATGCAGTTACAAAGGTGTTCAGATCCAGGGGCTGGTTTGAAAAAGTGTTGAATATTTTTTGTGGGACAACCTCTTTATACGCTGCGTTCACACCTGCTGTTGGGCGTATACACTCAGGACGTAAGTTTGAGATGGATGCCATATACCATACAGGACAGAATTTTTTCCAAGGTGGTGTCCTGTATAGGAAATTGCAGTCACCCATTTAGACAACACGCTAAGAGCACGGACATAGTGCCCTACCTGCTGCAGAACATAAACTTATAGCTGCTGCAGCCCTTCTTTGCTAGAATGATGAGGCTAATAGAGCGGAATGACCAAGCAGGGGACTTGCCCTATGACGCCCCAGTGTCTAATGTTAGCAACCAGTTAGGGTATGTTCACATCTATGGCAGGCTGTTCCGGCAGAGAGCAGCCTGCTGGATTTCGCTGAATCCCCATTGACTATAATGGGGTCCGATGGTGATCCGGCCGCTTTCCTGCAAAAAATGGCAACAGTTTTTGTATGTTTAAGGCCTCATGCACACGACCGCAATTTGCGGAACGGGCGGCCCATTGTAGACATGCCTATTCTTGTCCGCAAAACGGACAAGAATAGGACACGCTATATTTTTTTTGCGGGGCCTCGGAATGGAGCAACGGATGCGGACAGCACACGGAGCGCTATCCGCATCTTTTGCTGCCCCATTGAAGTGAAGGGGTCCGCATCCGAGCCGCCAAAAACTGCGGCTTGGATGCGGACCCAAAAAACGGTTGTGTGCATGAGGCCTTACAATCAACGTTTGTGCCAGATCAGGGAAGACCATTTGTAGAAACGCTCGTTCCCAATAATTGCCCCGTGTAAAAAGGTGCCAGTCACCAGCCACTGAATGAGCAAATGTTCATCCATCGTGTGATTGTGTTATTTAGTGGCCACCAGATTGTCCTGTATAATCAGGGATGTGCTGCCCAGAAACAATGATTCTCTATGGCAGGGATGGCCAACCTGAGGCTCTCCAGCTGTTGCAAAACTACAACTCCCAGCATGCCCACACTGCCTACAGCTATTAGCCTACAGCATGGCATGGTGGGAGTTGTAGTTTTGCAACAGCTGGAGAGCCTCAGGTTGGCCATCCCTGCTCTGTGGGGATGAGTGAAGGCTGTAGTGACTGCCCATCTGGATTCAGAGGAGATAACTGCAGCACATAGATGTAGCTCTCACCCCCGATGAGTAGCAGACAGGTAAAGGCCTCTCTGAAGGGACCTATATTGACAGTTCTAGTATATGAGTAAAGACTTACCCTTCTCCATCCCGCCGGTGATGATGATCCGCTCACCCGGGCACCAGGACCAGGATCTGGTTAGTGGCAGACCACGCTGGGGGAAGCTCAGTTATAGACAGCAAGAGAAAAATAGGAACTTGTGTTTCAAAACCTCCAGGAAACAGCGGCGGATTGCTGCATCCTGCAATGAGATTTCACGGTGGTAAAAAAAAGCATAGGATTAATTATACTGTAAGTACAACGTATAGTCAACTGTGGATCTACAGCGTTAGCTACTACTGTACAGTTGTAAGACATCATGGCCGAGTGGCCGGAGAGCCACAAGAACAGTCCTCCTCAGCTGGACTGTAAAGGTACTACCCCGGACACAACCATGGGCTCTATACCGTTATACCGTACAGTGCACAGGGTGAACGTGTACAGTGACTCCACCGCAGAGTGTGCAGGGCGGGGGGATCACACAGGCTGTGTAACGCTGAACCCGCCGAAAAATGCGTCACGTCAATGTGTGTGGCAGGCTCCCGACTCTCTCTCGTCAGACAGGGGTGCACCTAGCCTTTCTGCAGCCTGAGGCGAAAACTGAAACACAGCTCCCCCCCCCCCGCCAATTTCTTAACCTAACCCCTTTGCCACGATGAAAGCGCTCATTGCCCATGGCCCTTCTGCTGCCCCCCTCTTGCCCGTACCTGGTGCTGCCTGAGGCCATCACCTCACCTGGCCTCAAATAACTCATATTCCCCAATAATACCTCACCTTCACTACTGACCCCACTAAGGCTTGTTTCAAGAGCTCACACTCTTAGGGCTCATGCTGCCCATGGCCGTATTGCCGCCGGATACGGCGGGTCCTCAATACACGGGGCACTGGCCTAGTGCAGCCGCATCACGGACCCATTCACTTCAATGGGTCCGCAATCCGGGAGATGCAGTGCGGAAGCACGGATCAGAAGCCCACGGAAGCACTACGGTGTGATTCCGTGGTGTTTCTGGCCGTGCCTTCGCACCGCTAAAAAGTAGTGCATGCACTACTTTTTTGCGGTGCGGACCCTCGGATGTGGATCATGGACCCCATTTAAGTGAATGGGTCCGTGATCCACGGCCGGTGCCCCACGGCCGGTGCCCGTGCATTGCGGACCGTCCTTACGTTCATGGGCATGAGGATGACTTCAGTTACTCCATATCTCCACATAATTCCAGTTACTTAACCACTTCATTACCAAGCAACTTTCTGTCTTTTTACTCTCTTCCTTCCCAGAGCTATACCTTTGTTTTTTTATCTTTTCGTTCACATAGCCGTATACTTTCTAATAGCGCCATTTAATATTTCATACAATGTAGCTGGAAAATATTCAAAATGGAGTGGAATAAAAAAAAAAAAAAGTGCAATTCTACCACAGTTTTATGGGTTTTGTTTTTACGTCAATCTCTATGAGAAAACTGAAAAGTATGCTCATCTGAGGGAGTGACAATAGCGCCTCCCACAGTCTACCGCAGTGGAAAAAACATGTAGATTTAGCGGGAGCAGTAGTGAATCCTAAAACTTAACAATATAATATATAGATAAAAATTGGGAATGAGATACAATCAGGGCCGTCTTTAACGCGGGGCAAAAGGGGCAGCTACCTCTTGAGCCCCGCTGGCCATTGCCCACAAAGTTTTTTTCGGGCTGATACATGAGGCTGGGGGCTGATTTATGAGGCTGGGGGCCTGATACATGAGGCTGGGGGCTGATATATGAGGCTGGGGGGCTGATACATGAGGCTGGGGGGCTGATACATGAGGCTGGGGGGCTGATATATAAGGCTGGGAGGCTGATACATCAGGCTGGGGGCTGATATATGGCATCAGGGGGCTGAAATATGGCATTGGGAGGCTGATATATGGCGTTGGCGGGCTGATATGTCTAATTCAGGGTCTTATTAACATTGGGGGTCTGATTGGTGGTCTGACCTGAGGTGTAATGGAAAATATTTTTTTCTTATTGTCCTCCTTTAAAACCTAGGTGCATCTTATGGGCCAGTGCGTCTTATAGGGCGAAAAATACAGTACTTGCTTGCTCCTCCTCCCGACCTACCCTGCCCTTTGCGTACGCCGCGCGCCGTGACGTCACGCGGAGGCACTGCAAAGCTAGGGTGAGCCGAGCCCCGGTCTCCTTTCTGAACTGTAGAGCGGTGCCCATTTCCATCCCTGAGCCCAGCTGCCCAGAGCACTCATCCTAAGCCTGCTGGAGTCTTCAGAACTGGAAGTATTTATAGTAATTCACTGTAAGCTGTATTATATATATAACTTTTTTTTGTGTGTGTGTGTGTGTTGTGGTGGAGGGAGCGATTGCATGCTAGGGTGTGGGAAGGCGGGATCCAGGGGGCCCAAGTAAATTCTTGCCCAGGGCCCAATCAATATTAAAGACGGCCCTGGATACAATAATTCCCTGAGACTCAAACCCCCAATCTTACGAACAAAATAGTTAAAGAAAAAAAGAAAAAAGAAAAAAACTAAATATAAAAAAATTTGTGGTGTTCCAACGCGTGTCATCCAATTGTTACCAGCCCCAGAATCATCAGGGGACACGGGGCTAATGTGTCCTATGCAAAAAGTAGATGCTGCATAGGGCACCAAAAATCATGTGATTTTCACGGACCCATAGACTTCAATGGGAGTGTTTTGTTCGCATCACGGACCAAAGTAGCGCATGTCTCCGTGATCTTTCTTTTTTACTGACCCATGGTCAGTAAAAAATATTAATGTGTGAACAGACACATTTAAATCAATGGGTACATATGCTGTCCGTGGAAAATGCGGGCAACACACGTCTGTGAGATTAAGAAACAGCTCTCATTGTTTAAAGGCTTTTTTTTTCATTTTTTTTTTTTTTTTGCTAGTTTATTAGAGCTCGGCATGTATACCTGAGTTAGTCTGTCAATGATTGCCAAAAGATCTGTAATTACCTAATATTAGCAGCTTTCATTAATGTCCTCTGTCTCTTTTCACTGCTCCCTTAAAAGACCGTTGCTATGGCTCATCTGTCAGGGGCCAAATGATATAACACACAGTTCATCAGTTTACTCACGGTTAGCAGAAAGCCTCCCTGGGCTGGCAGCACAGTGTTGAGGTGGACAGCACGAAATCCTCCGGGGCACGCTCTGTGGTAGGAAGCATCAGCCAAGATGGAGGTTGAGGTGCCCTTGATGTTAGGGGTGCTTAGGGTGCTTGTTGCGGCTGAATCCCTTGATGGATTTTGTCGTGACGCCAGTACCATTAATGGTGGTACAACCAGTATTGGTAATAAGGAGGTAGACAATGGTAAGATGCAACTTTTACTTTAGATGTCTAAAGTAAGCAGTACAAATATGCAGTCTCTTGATGGTACAGAGTAAATTCTGCAAATCCACTGTTTCTAGGCTTTTCAGGTTTCTTAGTTTTGGAGCAGTGGGTTAGGTGTACCTGGTTCCTTTAGATGTGTGGGATCCTATTCCTTGTCTTTCCCTACAAGCTGAATATTTAGACAGGAAAACTCAACTGTCTCTCAGAAGTTTGGTGTGGCTGCCTGAAGCTATAAAACCTCCACCATGCAAAGGTCTCTGTGGCCCTCAATAATGGCTCTTATCACCGATGATTCCTTAGGAAAGCTTGTTTCTTTTCCAGGGAGGCAAACTCTTCTCCTACTGGTCAGGGATGTAAGTCTATAGTCTGGCCACAGAAGGAAAACGCTCTTCTGCTCCTCACATCTAAGTGTCACCTCCTAGCGAAGTTGGCTCCACTCACTAATCTGTGTCATCAAGTCTTCACTCTACATTTTCTCCCACTAATCTGATCTGACCTCCTCAGATCTGCTCTCTTCTGAACTACATTTTCTTATCTGACTAATCTCAACTGACTAACTAGGCCTGACCTAGGTATATATATGACCTGAACTTTATCCCCATCTAGTGGTGGGATGTATGAATTTCACCTAATCTGCCTGGTAACAGGGATTTTGCAGATACAATAGTACAAAATCATGCATTACAACCTAGTGTTTTTGACAAAGTGCTTTTAAGCAGTGCCCACACACACGCAGTGGGACGCTGCAGATCCTGCACACAGAAAGGGAGAGTATCGGAGCATGAAATGCTCAAGTCGGGGGGCTGCCTGGGTGAAATTCTGGGTATGTCCGGGTTCAGCTCTGAACCCGGACAACCCCTTTAAAGGAGGGTGCACACTCTGTGTCTGTGCAGTCTTAGGGAAGGTTCCCTGAGACATTGCATACAGTAGCCAGCCTGTTCACACTACTAAGCAGACTACTTTATGTGGCAGAGGTAAGATTTTATTACAGTGGCACCATTCATTGGGGTACTATAATTGGAGGAGTATATGGACTCTATATTATATATATATATATATAGAGAGAGAGAGAGACAGAGAGAGAGAGAGTAACAATTACTTGGAGAATCTAGGTGGAGTCGAATATCCATATTGACTTCCCTTCCCTCAAATATAGTGCACCCCCTAGCCTGACTAGATTCATATACCTATTGAGCTACTTATTTTTTGCAAGGAAATACAATAAAGCATTGTTATTTTATTTAAGCGTTCCATTCAGGCTTGGTAATTTGTTATAATACTAGGAACGTATATATTATTTATCAACAAATATATGAGCAGAATTTGCAATTTTTCTAACGTTTTTATTTTAAGCATTAAAACACAGGAGCAAACTATATAAATGTTGTTTTACTGTAATCCTAGTGAGAATGTATGGGCCCGTAACATTGTGAATGCAATGAAGGGAACACATAGTGGCATTAGTTCCGTTTATTGTATAGATAGTCAATAAAGTTACATTACCCAGTTAAGCCAGTACTCTCTGCTCTGCACTGATGAGGGGCAATCACCCCGAAACAGCTGTCTGCAGATGAGGTGCTGGCTTATTTAATATCGACGTCATGTCTCAAGGCTTAGTTAAAGAGCTGAACATTGACTTATAGGATAGCTGCCTTACATCTGGTGGTATTAGAGGCAGAGCTTGTTAAGAGCTCATTTTCATCCCTTTCCTCCCAGAATTCCAGAGGAGCATGTATGGCCTATAAGTCTCCTCAAGCTGATTAAGGCGCTCTCTCCCTAAGGAGAGATAGTACCCCCCTAACCCTGGTAATAGGTATCATCCTCGCTGGGTAACAGCAGATTCTGTTGGTTATTAGGATCTTCATCGGATGGCAGCCTAACGGGCGAAGCAGGAGGTCACCTATAAAAGAAACAGAAAACGGTTAGAGCGCATTCTCGGCGCGGGAAAGAAAATATACAGACCTGTCGCACCCGCTCTCCATTGAGGATCTCCTAAAGCAGCTAATATTCAAAGCGGAGGCAAACAGGGGAGAAGACTGGCTTAGGAAATGCCTCTCCTTACCTGTCTCTCCAGCCGTCGACGATCATCTTTTGATGGATCCTGTCTGCTGTGCAGCCCCCTGCGCGAGCGCCGAGCTGATCGAAACATCATCCATCACTGGCGCGAGCAGACGCAGTGACGAAGAAGCCGCATCTGAACCTGTAAAGCAGAATAGGAAGGAAAGAATAGGTTATTCGCTGGAACCTCCTTCAGCAAAAAAGTCCAAGACCAAGAGACGTTCTCCGGAACCCCGGAAGACTACCTTCAAGAAAAAACACACATCTCCTTCTAACCCCGTTCCTACAACTACGATCGGTACGGTAAAAGATGGTGTTATTTCTATGCTACATTCTCACAACTTTGAAAATGTTAATACCTTTCAATTTCTGACAAAATTGGTTTATTCAATGATTTCCTGCAATTCATATCTTTAAAAGATAAGCAGGACAATATAGGAAGCGTTTGGTTGACACATGACCACAATTTGGTTGACGCTTCTGCAAACAACTATTCACTCAATCCCACGCCTATTCCTATTCCCATTCAGACTACTCCCGTACAAAACACTGTCAATGAGGCTCGTTTTAAAGAGGCTATGGTTTGCCAGATTTCCCCATTGGGTTTCCACCTACCATTAGTAGTGAAGGAAAAGATTTGGAAAAGAGAGTTTATAGATTTGTACTCTCTCCTTCCCTCAACAAAGGAAGGAAACAAAAATGATAAGAAGGATTCAAAAAATGAAGATGATACTAAAAATTCCAAGTCTAAGTCCATATTTAATTGGATTCAAGCCTTCTTAATCAACTCCGCAGTTCTTGGAGAAAAGCATCCGGAATCGTGTAGTAAACTTTTGGTGAATGGTGATACTTATTAAAACGTAACTTTTAATCAGTCAGGTTAATAATAGTCTCTTAAGGTGTGTGTCAAAACAAAAACAATATTCGGCTGCTCAGAGTACTCGATAAAACTGTAGCATAAAGGTGCACTGCGGCACCAAAAGCCGATAGTCCTACCAGATAATACAGTTCATCCGGACATCGTGGAATCACAGCGGTAAGTATGATCCTAAAAAAAGAAAGCAAGTACCAGACAGGTGCAGACAGAGGGGCGCTAGATCCCTAGACAGCCCTAAGGTATGGGTGCTGTGCTGGCCCTAACGTCCTAGCCACGGAGCACCCGTTCTGAAAAGAATGACCCCATCCAGAACCTTGCCCTCAAGCTACTTGGCCCTAACGTGCCCTAGTGCTGCTAGTCCCTACATGCATGTTTCGATTTTACTCTCATCAGGGGAAACATAAATCCAGAAGGGAAAAAAAGTTAAATAAATGTACAAATGAATTCTAGTACACAATAAACATAGATGCCAGAAAGGTAGTGTGACAAGACCAATCTCGCAACATTGCATTGGAGAAGCCTGGTTGCCTACCTGCTTCCTTTAGACTATGGCCCCATGTTGAAACGCTTGATTTTACCCTGCAAAGACATGAAAGCCGGGTCATTTGGTACTTGCCCTATTTGCACAGTGATATCCCAGATAGCTATGCCATGGAGCCCATTCGAATAACGAAAGACTATGTGAAAGACTTTGGCTCCATGGCGATTCTTTTGTATTTGTTTAGTCTGAGTGCCATTCACCTAATAATATGCGCTCAGACCTGAGCTATCTGGGGATATGTTAAATGTCTATGTTTTATTGCATTTGCTACCATGTGGCTAATGGAGTTTTGCCTCTGCCCTTGGAGATAAATTAGATTACTTCCCAATTGTTTCCAGGACAGAAGACATTGTGTAAAACTGTGTATTGCCTGTGATAATTACATTAACCCATTGTGTAAGGTAATTGTATCACAGGCAGAGGGGAGGATTTTGTGTGGGAGTGTCTGAGTGTATTGTACGGGGTTACTGGTTGTTTTACAAAACCCTGTGGGGGGTACTAATGTGTAAGAATGTGTATGTAAGAACAATAAACACACAGCTCTGGCTGTCCACTGCTTTACCCTCAACACATAGCTTGGTCTCGTTCTTGGGGGGGGGGGGGGATTTTATGCTGTTCTAGTTTTACTTTTACTGCTATGAGTGTAAACCTTTCATATGGTTTTTCCTATTCGGCTGTATGCAGCATTCATATGGTTTCCAGTTTGGGAGATTGGCGTCTTTAGTAGCTGCCTTTGCATCTGGAAGGGAATATCTCTTAAACGGCTGTTTACCCCTTTTGATTCCCAGGGTGCCGTTACAGGTAGTTCCGGCTGTTTGAATAGAAGTGGTAGCTCAAAGTTTAAGCTCCACTCCTAAGTGCTGGGCCTGTGCAAGTACCTATGATGTAAGGCGCTTGCCAGAAAATGGGGGAACCTTATGATGGTAAGGGTACCGCCAGTCCGGTGGGCCGGTGCAACTGTTGAGGCAGTGAGATAACCTGCCTATACACCCATCTGGATTTAATTCACTAGGCTTTCAGTTTCAAGGCTCATTTTATTTCGACAAGGCCTTACCCATGGGTTTTACTCTTTCTTGCTTCTATTTCAAAGCTTTTTCTACCTTTCTGAATTGTAACCTGAATCTCCCACCAACAAAAGGGAAAGCTATTCATTACTTAGATGATTTCCTTTTTTTCGGCAGAAGCGATTCAGATGATTGCACGTTCCTTCTCAATAAATTCTTCACCTTGTCTAGAGTTTTCAATATCCCACTAGCTACTGAAAAAACGGTCTTTCCAACCACTTGTATAACCTTTTTGGGAATTGAAATCGACACGAAGAACATGCAATTTAGAATCCCCTCTGAAAAAAATGAACAAAACTAGTTTGGCCATTGCAGAAGAGTTGGTCAATTGACCTGTGGCCGAAAAAAATGGCTCGATAACAGTTTAACAAGGAATTCAGTCTTTATAAAGCTTTTTTCAGTCCTCGTAGCTTTCGAAACATAGAAACTGTCTTTTCAGTAACAAAGATTTTACTGCATTCAGACAACAAAGGTGTGGTCTTCGCTTTAAACTGTCTGTCTTCGAGATCGGAGCCAGTCATCAAATTGCTACGAGAAATAGTGTTATCATGTTTGACTAACAATGTTTGGACAAAATCCAAATATGTACAAGGTAAGAGCAATTTAATGGCTGACTCTCTATCTCGACAGGACATGCGGACCTTCAGAAAGCTGTTGCCGGATGCAGATACAAAGAACATACCATGTCCACAATTCCTATGGAACATAGTCTAACGACCATAAAAATTCCTTGGCCGAAGATACATGGTCATCATATACTTCGTCTTGGAACATGTGGAAGTCTTTCTGTGAAAGATCTGATTCAGATAAGTTCCAATTGACCACTTTTAGCATGCTCACCTTTATCATGGAACTGTTTGATAAAAAATTATCAATAAGCTCCATCCATAAGATTTTAGCTGGCATATCTTTTTTTCTTAAATTATTCGACCTCCCTCCTATTCGGTCAAATTTTTTTCATAAATCAAATCTTAAAGGGCTTGAATAGGCAAGTAACTTTGAAGCCAAGAACTAGACCTTTTTCTATAAACAATTTAGCCTCTTTAATTAACACTTTACCTTCTGTTGTTCTTCTTTTGAATCGATCTGTTCAGAACGATGTTCCTCCTTTCGTTCTTCGCAGCTCTGAGGAAAGGTGAAATCACTACACAAAACAATGGTTTCTCAATTATTGGTCTCTGACGTGATTTTGTCTAAATCACAATTAAAAATCTTCATTAAGAAGTCAAAAAATGACCAAAATAAAAAAGGGCGATGGGTGGTTTTAAACTCCTATAACAATTCTTCTATTTGCCCGATTTTTGCTATGAGAAAATGGCTCAGTATTATCCCCTCCTCTTTAGGGAATAGTCCTCTTTTCGCCCATACAGATATCTCTCCTGTGACCAGATATCAATTTAATTTCGTATTAAAGAGATGTTATCTCTCTCTTCTCGGTTTTGACAAACACAAATTCCCTGCTCATTCTTTTAGGATAGGGGCAATACTATAAAAAAATAGGCAGATGGCAGTCTCATAGGTTTGAAATTTATATTAGGTCGAACCTAATTGTTTCGTAGTTTCTTTCAGGTTCCCCCCCGCGTGATTTGGATAATCGGAAACTCTATTGTAGTTGAAGCTGAGAATAGAGCGCAAGAGCGAAAATATCCAGCTAAGTTAGGTCTAAAAGATAATATTAAGACATACTTAAAAGGAAAAGTGGATTTAAAATTAAAGGACTTATATTATGAATGTCACAGAATGTCAATTTTTTTTCCCATTTCCCACTCTACAATTGTTGATTATACATATTGGCGAGAATGATATCGGGAGAGTTAGCTCTATTAGCTACATTACGGAATTTAAACAGATTTGGTCTCAGATACGTTATAAATTTCCATATACTTACTTGATGCTCTCTGAAATGATACAGAGATCAATTTGGAATTATAAGGATCTTCGTTTCCTAGAAAGAATAAGAAAAAAGATCAATAAGCATCTGGAAAAATACCTTGTTTCTTGTGGATTTTCTTCTTACAGAAATTGAGGGTTTCAAATGAAGATGGCAGGTCAGTTTTGGCGTGTAGGGAACGCTGTCAAAATGAAACCTGTAAAAATGAAATTGTGTGTGTATATATATATACGCTGGGTGAATAAAGTCTTTTTATTTTTCTACTACGTGGATGTGCTGCGGAATTTCTTTATTTATAATTTGGAGGTGGATCGCCGACTCAGCCGCTGGCACTCCCATTACAGAACACGGATAGTGGTGCTGCCCACATTGCTTTTTCTATATATATATATATATATATATATATTCCACCCCACATGTCTTGCAAAAAACAAGCCCTCATACAGCTATGTGAATGGACAATTAAAAAAAAGTTATTGCCCCGGGAAGGCAGGCAGCATAGCATTCATTCTTCACGATATAAGACTGAATATTTGAATATTGCTCGGGTAATGCCCCCCTTTTTAGGACAAATTTTAACTTTTTTTTGTTTTGTTTGTTTCATGTTGTAAGTTTTGAAATGAATATTAAAATGTAGTATAGTCCGAGCACTCACATACGGGCATAAGGAACGAATATCATTAGTATGAATAAAAACATTTAATAAACATCAAAATACAATACAATATAAAAACTGAAAACAAAAATAAAACTCAAATAATGAGACTCCAGTTAAGGGGGGCTCGGTTGGAAATATACTCAATATAATGTGCTTGTGCTTGAGAGTGTATTTCCTAAGAGAAAAAAACATCCTGAAAACGATGAATAAAGTCAATACAACTTCAAACGGGCTGATGCAAATGAAACACCATGGATGTGCACAGATTGACTCTGAAAAAACCTGCCAGTCAAAAGGACCCACAGCAATAGTTAAATCCAAAGTTCGGTAAATGTGGTGTGGTAATGATAACCCACACGCCGAGGCGTCCCACGGCTGTGCGAGCCCAACACCACTTGTTACCTGTCCCGAGGTCTTCAGATGGAAATATCGTCCTCACAGTAAGTAATGCGTCCTGCTGTTACGGGCCCAAACGAAAGCCACACCAAACGAAAGGTAGGGAATGCTGGCTTGTCACGTGATGTGTCGGCAGGAAATGCTGGCTGGTCAAGTGATGTATCACTTGGTCATGATGATCCTGATATCCTCAATCGAATATGGAGGAAGTAAATCCAATGAAATAAACCATCCAATGGTATATAAAATAGCACAAAGTTCTGATTCATCCAGGGAATCTCAAACTGACATTTTAGGACGGGTCTCTTAGAACCAAACGCGTTTCGGGGTATACAACTGCCCCCTTCCTCAGTGGTCTGAGGAAGGGGGCAGTTGTATACCCCAAAACGTGTTTTTATTCATACTAATGATATTCGTTCCTTATGCCCGTATGTGAGTGCTCGGACTATACTACTTTTTCATATTTGTTTCCCTTGTTGACTAGGAGGGTCAATTTAGTTCTTGTAGCACCACTGCACGATTTAGGCTGGATGAGCCTCAATATATATATACTTTCTTTAAGTTTTGAAATGATCCTGACTTCTTCAGTGTTTCACTAGGTGGCGCTGTTGTAGATTTTTTGCCATGCTCTAACAGAAAATCTGTTTTCATTACAGCCTGGCATACTTGATGCCCAGGGTAAAAGTGCAAGAAGTGGATACATTTGAGGGCTGCACCCACGAGGTAATAACCGAGCGCAGGTGCCATAAGTTTCCCGTTTTGCACATTATAGTGATACTCCTGTTTCGTGTACTTGATGGCTAATGAAGTTCATGCTGATAGTAACTGCCGCAGTGCAGGTGGAAAAAGTATGTGAACCCTTGGATTTAATAACTGGTTGAACCTCCTTTGGCAGCAATAACTTCAACCAAACATTTCCTGTAGTTGCAGATCAGACGTGCACAACGGTCAGGAGTAATTCTTGACCATTCCTTTTTACAGAACTGTTTCAGTTCAGCAATATTTTTGGGATGTCTGGTGTGAATCACTTTCTTGAGGTCATGCCACAGCATCTCAATCGGGTTGAGGTCAGGACTCTGACTAGGCCACTCCAGAAGGAGTATTTTCTTCTGTTTAAGCCATTCTGTTGTTTTACTTCTATGCTTTGGGTCGTTGTCCTGTTGCAACATCCATCTTCTGTTGAGCTTCAGCTGGTGGACAGATGGCCTTAAGTTCTCCTGCAAAATGTCTTGATAAACTTGGGAATTCATTTTTCCTTCGATGATAGCAATCCGTCCAGGCCCTGACGCAGCAAAGCAGCCCCAAACCATGATGCCCCCACCACCATACTTCACAGTTAGGATGAGGTTTTGAGGTTGGTGTGCTGTGCCTCTTTTTCTCCACACATAGTGTTGTGTGTTTCTTCCAAACAACTCAACTTTGGTTTCATCTGTCCACAGAATATTTTGCCAGTACTGCTGTGGAACATCCAGGTGCTCTTGTGCAAACTGTAAACGTGCAGCAATGTTTTTTTTGGACAGCAGTGGCTTCCTCTGTGGTATCCTCCCATGAAATCCATTCTTGTTTAGTGTTTTACGTATCGTAGATTCACTAACAGGGATGTTAGCATATGCCAGAGACTTTTTTTTAAGTCTTTAGCTGATACTCTAGGATTCTTCTTCACCTCATTGAGCAGTCTGCGCTGTGCTCTTGCAGTCCTCTTTACAGGACGGCCACTCCTAGGGAGAGTAGCAGCAATGCTGAACTTTCTCCATTTATAGACAATTTGTCTTACCGTGGACTGATAAACAGCAAGGCTTTTGGAGATACTTTTATAACCCTTTCCAGCTTTATGCAAGTCAACAATTCTTAATCGTAGGTCTTCTGAGAGCTATTTTGTGCGAGGCATCATTCACATCAGGCAATGCTTCTTGTGAAAAGCAAACCCAGAACTGGTGTGTGTTTTTTATAGGGCAGGGCAGCTGTAACCAACACCTCCAATCTCATCTCATTGATTGGACTCCAGTTGGCTGACACCTCACTCCAATTAGCTCTTGGAGATGTCATTAGTCTAGGGGGTTCACATACTTTTTCCACCTGCACTGTGAATGTTTACATGGTGTGTTCAATAAAAACATGGTAACATTTAATTCTTTGTGTGTTATTAGTTTAAGCAGACTGTGATTGTCTATTGTTGTGACTTATCAGATCACATTTTATGACCAATTTGTGCAGAAATCCATATCATTCCAAAGGGTTCACATACCTTTTTCTTGCAACTCTATCTCTCATAATTCTAAGCCGAATTGCATAATATTCTTGTTGGTTGAGTAGTGTTCTGTTGGCACCATCTAGTGGCAAATTTTGGCTACTGCATATCATTGTGTATTATTAGCTTCAAATTGATTGATCTTTGATTGTATTTTAAATTATTATATAATAAGTCATTTATATTTTTGCATAGACGCTTGTAACCCTGTTCTTACTTATTGCACAAAATAAATTAGGTTCTCGATCAAACTCTTTTTGAGATGTTTATATGTCCATCTCACGGATCAATATCGTTTGAATAATTTTTCATTTGAGCCATTCGTTGTTTTTTTTTTTTTTAGATATAAAGCATTTGCTTTATATCCCCAACATAAAATGGAGGTTCCAATGAGATCAAGTTAATTCTTTGAATATTTGTGCAAATAGTAAACCGTTCCATACTTTTCTTGGCTAACCAGTGGTGATGCAACAGGAGATAGTCCTTCTAGCCCAGAGCAGTTGATCCATGACATTGTTTATTACATAAATTCATATTTAGATTTGGATCATGATGTGGCTGCATGGATAAGTGAGTTGCAGGCCGAAGCCAAGAGAGAATGTGTGGATGTATGGACGCCACTTGGCAAAGTCAGAAGACATCTATTGTATCGGGCACTTCACTAATTATCTCTATGCTTTGTTCTTCATGCTCTATTTGCTTTTGTAGCTACTGCTTGATATTTCTGTATATTTCCTCTTATATTCTAGTATGCAGTTATCTTAATGTGCCTAAAAATACCACCAGTAAAAACCAACACCTCTTAAAGATGTTGCCATCAATTCTGTACGCATTATTAGAGGTCAGCGTTCTCTCGGAGGGTAGATATGTGTATATAACAAAAATGCAAGCATATGTATCCCAAGTGGAAGAAAATTTTGAATCTGCAAAGGCATCGATCGAGGACTTAAAATGCCAGCTCGATCACAGCCATGCTGCCTATCACAAATTAAAAAGTGAGGCAGAGGAGCTACACCTCCGTTATAACAGTCTGCAGCAAACAAATGAACAAAGCCACACTGTAGTCAATGTTGAAAGTGATCTGTCTGATAATGAGAGATCTTTGAGTCCTCCTGTTCTCACACCCCAAAATATAGATGTCATCATTACATGCTCTTAAAGCAGATTTCATCCGAGACCCTAAGCCACACGCGATTACACAGGAGGCCTTAACCCAATTAAGTCAGGCGTTTCAAGCTGTAACCGCCTTACTAGGCGCTAGCGACGCAAAAGGCCACAGAAGTGCCCCTCCACATTTTCCCCTAGAGAGGGATGTTAGGGTTAAGTCACCTGTGCTAAGTGGGTCTGATGGAAGTGAGAGGAGTGTGAATGACTGTGACAGTGATGTGGAAAAGCGTGTGGTTTATTCCCTACCGCTCAGACATGAGCTTGTCCACAAGGGGGACACGGGTCCAAGACGACCGACATATGCTGAGGTGGTCTCTAGAAAGAAAAATATTCAGTGTTCAGAAAGGGATCAGAGCTCCTCAAGTATCATTAAATTTCTAAATGCCACTGTACCTAAATTCTCTGAAAAGGGATCTCCTGAAATTGCCAATCACTTAGAACTGTACCACAAATTGTAGATAGAAGCAGCACTATACGGTCCTTTGTCGATGTGTAAAAGGATGCAGCAGCCTCACCATTGGCCCTTGATCCAACAGGCCATAAGATACATAGTAGAAAGAAATGGACCGGCAGCATCTCACATCTTCCAAACTTTTATTGCGACCCCCAGACGAGTAAAAACAGCAATGTTTCGGCTGAATCTCAGCCTTTGTCAAGCCTAATGACATCACATTGTTACACATATATATACCCCACATATAAGAACACTCCCCCTCTAGTCCCCAATAACATTCATTATTCATCTCATCTACCAATCACTATTGCACATGTGTCTATTTGAAAAAGTTATTACCGTACACCTGGTTCTAGACATAGTAAGCCACTGTTAGACTGCATCCATATCATGGCGGTCTTGGTCATACCGGCGTTGGCCATCGCGTAATGCGCAGCTGTAGTTGCGCTTGTCCAGTGAGATGCGTCACAACGTATCCATGGCGACTAACGGCGCTCCTTCCTGCAGCCAATCGGCTGTCTCAAAAGCCATGTGACACATGTACCCACGTGTCGCGTCAACGGACGTCATCAGAACGTACCCTCGTACGTCCAATGCACTCATCAGGTGAACATTCACGTGTAGCGTCACTATAGCGCAACAACGTCGGTGCCATGGTAACGGGAAACGCAACCATCCAGATGAGTACAGCATACTTAAATCCAAATATCCAAGTGGTATAGGAACCTGTCATAATCCATGAGTCAAAAAGTCATGTATATGGCACAATCATATTGACTGTAGCGCGTCAATCAATGTCTGGAATCAGATGCCAGGAAATCAAAATCATATAACACATGTATCATAGAATATAATTACAGAAGTATAGACAACATACAAAAATGTAAATAGCACCGAGGTTTACTTAAAGGTAGCTCATTACCCTAAAGGATAAGGCGTGGAAAGCGGGACAGATTTACATATAATTAAAAACACAATGTCTCCATACCTAGAAGACATAACTAGCCACCCATCTCAGTCAATGGAAGTGACATTAAATTCTATATTAAGGCCATATGGCTGAAGAGACCTGAGCATGTGGATCCACTTAAGTTCCTTCCTCCTCAGAATTTTCTTCCTATCTCCCCCCCCGTCTTAAATATCCTACACTGTCAATGGCACGAAACCGTAACTGATTTATGGAATGATTATGTTCAATGAAATGTTTAGCCACTGGTTTATCTAATGCTCCTTTCCTTATTGTACTTTTGTGCTTATTGATTCTCTCTCTTAATTCCATCGTGGTCTCCCCCACGTAGATCAAACTGCAGGGACACTGTATCATGTATACCACATCAGTGGATCTACATGTATAGTGGCCTTTAATTTTAAACTGTAGGGATGTGCAAAACCATCACCTCTCATGATGCCACCGCAGTTGCAGCATGAGAGGCAAGGGAAATTGCCATTCCTCAGAGGTGCCAATCGTGTATGTCTCTCAGTGTCCTTGCCCCCTATATCTGCTTTTACGATTTTATCTCGCAAATTTGGGCTTCTCTTATAGGCCATCATTGGGGGGGGCAGAAAATTCAATCACACTGGGTAATCCCTTGTGCAAAATTTGCCAGTCTTGTCTCAGGATGGCAGCAATATTGCCACTATACCCCCATAAATTGACACAAAGGGAATACGCTCAATGTCTTGATTCTGGGACTTCCTTATAAAGGTGGAACTACGTTCAGTAGTCGCAATTTTGTGTCTAGTGCGTTTAATTAATTTTTGGGATAGCCTCTATCCTTAAATTTACAACACATTTCATCACCCTATGTTCAAACTGAGTATCATCAGATACAATGCGTCGTACTCTGAGCAGTTGAGCTCCATGGTAGGGAGTTCACCATGCTGGAAGGATGGCTACTATCATACATCAATAAGGTATTTTTATCCGTAGGATTTTTGAACAAATCAGTAGTGATAATTCCCTCCCGCACCAGAATTCGGACGTCCAGGAACTGAAGCTCACTGACAGAATGTGTCACCGTGAACTGCAGGTCCCGGACCCCAGAATTCAGGTGTGCATGGAACTCATCGAGTTCCAATATAGTACCTGTCCAAATTAAGAAAATGTCGTCGATGTAGCGCCACCAGCACAGAACTCTCTAAAAAAAAGTGGAGCGATACACCAGCCGATCCTCGACCTCCGCCATAAAGATGTTTGCGTAGGTTGGGGCCACATTGGACCCCATCGCCACTCCACGCTTTTGTTGGTAGAAGGTGTCCCTGAAGAGGAAATAATTCCTCCTCAGGACCACCTCCAGGAGGGCGAGGATCAGCCGGCACGCCCCAGGAGAGAGATCCGTGCTGGCAAGGGCCACATCGACGACATTGAGGCCATATGAATGGTCAATGGATGTATACAATGATACAACATCGAAACTCACTAGTACAAAATCATCAGGCATGTTCAGGGACCGTAACTTAGTCAAGAAATGACCGGTATCGCTGATGTAGGAGGGGGCCGTGGTTGCATGGATCCGCAATATTTTGTCCAGAAAGATAGAGATCGTGTTGAAGATAGAGCCTCTGCCCGACACAATTGGTCGGCCAGGGGATCCACTAAGCTCTTGTGGATCTTCGGTAATACGTATATCACAGGGGTGATAGGATGGCCCACACGTAGATAACTATTAAGGTCATCAATGATCCATTGGCTCAGGGCTGCATCCAATATCACCCCTATGATATCCGCAATGTCCCATTTGGGATCCTTAGATAGTATCTCATATACCTCACGGTCTCCTACCTGTCTGGAGATCTCATCAACATACTTGCAGGTATCCATTACAACCACGGTACCCCCCTTGTCAGCTGGTTTAACCGTCAGTTTGGCATTATGTTCCAGCTCATAAATGGCCCGTCTTTCTACTTCAGGTAGATTATGTCTATGCATCTGCACCTCTTTAACCCTCAGTTGTTCAACCCGCTTCCTCACAAGTTCTATATACGTCTCAACAACATGATTATTCTGCGGTGGAACAAAATGACTTTTGTTCCTCAATTTAAACTGTTTACATGTTAATGTGTTAGTGGGTACATCAGTTTGTACAGTAGATACAACATTATCTCTATTGGAGAAAAAAGCCTTGAGTCTTAACCGTCTAAAGAATCTCTGGAGATCTAACTCCAGTTCGAACCAGTCCCGTGTTGTTGTTGGGCAGAAAGTTAGGCCCCGGCTCAGCACCTTGATCTGTGCATCATTCAGCTGTGAGGATGAAATATTCACCACAAGGTTTACTGTCTCGGTTGACCGCATCTCGTGGTTCTCCCTTGATTGTGGGACGGTATCTCTACTGATGTCGGGGGGAGGGTTTTTACTGGATCGGTGGTGTTTCCTACCGCCCCTTCGATATCCCTTTCTCTTCTTTTGCTTTGGCCTAAAAAATTAGATGAAACCGACTCGTCCGTTGAATCCGATTCGCCTGTGGTGAAGCCAAATTTGCCCTGGTCAAAACGTTTGCCCCTTCTCCGTCTGTTAATCCTTTGCGGCTGAGACGATTGCCAATTGTATATTTTTCCGGACTGATAATCATCTAAGTCTCTATGCCATTTGTCTCTTTTAATGCGTTCGACTTCCATTTTATGTCGCAATATATGTTGTGTGATTTTGTCTTGATATATTGTATACTCCTCAATACCCATAAGGGCTTGGATCTGGGCATCCTACTCAGTTGATGTCTTCTTGAGGTTATCAACCTCTTTTTTTGTAAAAAGTCTATTTTTTATAGCATTAATTCAAATGAATATTTGTTGTTAATTGCTTCAAATGTTTTGCAGAAGTCACCATTATTTGGAAACAGATTTGGGCGTAAGTTCGACCTTAACCCCCTGGGTATCCTCTGGTGTTTATAATATTCTCTTAAAGTGACTAAGTGCAATTCAACAGTGTTCAGTCTTTTCAGGTCTTGTTCCACCTTCCGTTTTAATATATCAACGGATGGGGAGCTTAAAAAGGCCACGTCACTTCCATCAACATTGATGAGTCGCTGTATGTCCTCGTCGGTATAAACATATACTTCGGGGTGTCAGTCATCTTACCCGGACCTGGGAGACCCTCCATGATGACCCACACCACTGTGTCAGGTTCCCTTGTGCACGCTCCTCGAATCCAAAAAGCACAAAATGTAAATAAAAGCAGCACTATGCGATCCTTCGTCGATGTGTGAAGGGATGCATCAGCCTCACCGTTGACCCTTGATCCAACAGGCCATAGAGTAAATGTAGAAAAAATGGCACCGGCAGCATCTCACATCTTCCAAACTTTTATTGTGACCCCCAGACGAGTAAAAAACAGCTACGTTTTGGCTGAATCTCAGCCTTTGTCAAGCTAATAACATCACATTGTTACACAGATATATATACCCCACATATAAGAACACACCCCCTCTAGTCCCCAATAACATTCATTATTCATCTCATCTACCAATCACTATTGCACATGTGTCTATTTGAAAAAGTTATTACCGTACACCTGGTTCTAGACATAGTAAGCCACTGTTAGACTGCATCCATATCATGGCGGTCTTGGTCATACCGGCGTTGGCCATCGCGTAATGCGCAGCCGCGTGTAGTTGCGCTTGTCCAGTGAGATGCGTCACAACGTATCCATGGCGACTAACGGTGCTCCTTCCTGCAGCCAATCGGCTGTCTCAGAAGTCCTGTGACACATATAGCGTATGCCGTATCAGCGGACGTCATCAGAATGCACCCTCGTACATCCGATGCGTCCATAGATGGTTAAGACTCAAGGCTTTTTTCTCCAATAGAGATAATGTTGTATCTACTGTACCCACTAACACATTAACATGTAAACAGTTTAAATTGAGGAACAAAAGTCATTTTGTTCCACCGCAGAATAATCATGTTGTTGAGACGTATATAGAACTTGTGAGGAAGCGGGTTGAACAACTGAGGGTTAAAGAGGTACAGATGCATAGACATAATCTACCTGAAGTAGAAAGACGGGCCATTTATGAGCTGGAACATAATGCCAAACTGACGGTTAAACCAGCTGACAAGGGGGGTACCGTGGTTGTAATGGATACCTGCAAGTATGTTGATGAGATCTCCAGACAGGTAGGAGACCGTGAGGTATATGAGATACTATCTAAGGATCCCAAATGGGACATTGCGGATATCATAGGGGTGATATTGGATGCAGCCCTGAGCCAAGGGATCATTGATGACCTTAATAGTTATCTACGTGTGGGCCATCCTATCACCCCTGTGATATACGTATTACCGAAGATCCACAAAAGTTTAGTGGATCCCCCTGGCCGACCGATAGTGTCGGGCAGGGGTTCTATTTTTAACACGATCTCTATCTTTCTGTATAAAATATTGCGGATCCATGCAACCACGGCCCCCTCCTACATCAGTGACACTGGTCATTTCCTGACCAAGTTACGGTCTCTCAACATGCCTGATGATTTCATACTTGTGAGCTTTGATGTTGTATCATTGTATACTTCTATTGACCATTCATATGGCCTTAATGTCGTCGATGTGGCCCTTGCCAGCACGGATCTCTCTCCCGGGGTGCGCCGGCTGATCCTCGCCCTCCTGGAGGTGGTCCTGAGGAGGAATTACTTCCTCTTCAGGGACACCTTCTACCAACAAAAGCGTGGTGTGGCAATGGGGTCCAATGTGGCCCCAACCTACGCAAACATCTTTATGGCGGAGGTCGAGGATCGGCTGGTGTATCGCTCCAATTATTTTTAAAGAGTTCTGTGCTGGTGGCGCTACATCGACGACATTTTCTTAATTTGGACAGGTACGGTATTGGAACTTCATGAGTTCCATTCACACCTGAATTCTGGGGTCCGGGACTTGCAGTTCACGGTGACACATTCTGTCAGTGAGCTTCAATTCCTGGACGTCCGAATTCTTGTGCGGGAGGGAATTATTACTACTGATTTGTTTCAAAAATCCACGGACAAAAATACCTCATTGATGTATGATAGTAGCCATCCTTCCAGCATGGTGAACTCCCTACCATGGAGTCAACTGCTCAGAGTACGACGCATTGTATCTGATGATACCCAATTTGAACATAGGGTTGATGAAATGTGTTGTAAATTTAGGGATAGAGGCTATCCCCAAAAATTAATTAAACGCACTAGACACAAAATTGTGACTACTGAACGTAGCTCCACCTTTATAAGGAAGTCCCAGAATCAAGACATTGAGCGTATTCCCTTTGTGTCAATCTATGGGGGCGATAGTGGCAATATTGCTGCCATCCTGAGACAAGACTCAGTATTTTTGTCCGTGGATTTTTGAAACAAATCAGTAGTAATAATTCCCTCCCGCACAAGAATTCGGACGTCCAGGAATTGAAGCTCACTGACAGAATGTGTCACCGTGAACTGCAAGTCCCGGACCCCAGAATTCAGGTGTGAATGGAACTCATCAAGTTCCAATACCGTACCTGTCCAAATTAAGAAAAGGATGAATGTTCACGTGATGGACGCATCGGATGTACGAGGGTGCATTCTGATGACGTCCGCTGATACGGCATACGCTATATGCGTCACAAGACTTCTGAGACAGCCGATTGGCTGCAGGAAGGAGCGCCGCCGGTTACCATGGGTACGCTGTGATGCATCCTAGGCCGACGCCGATATGACCGGGATCGCCATGATGTTGATGCGATCCACGTGCGCTACATTATGTCTGGAACTAGGTGTAGGGTAATATCTGTTTAATAGACACGTGTTTAATAGTGATTGGTTGATGAGATGAACAATGGATGTTATTGGCAGCTAGAGGGGGTGTGTTCTTATATGTGGGGTATATATGTATGTAACGATGTGATGTCATTAGGCTTGACAAAGGCTGGGATTCAGCCGAAACGTTGCTATTTTTACTTGTCTGGGGGTCGCAATAAAAGTTTGGAAGATGTGAGATGCTACCGGTGCCATTTCTTTTCTACTTAGAACTGTACCAGTCCACCATGTATTCTTTACAGTTGTATTCTGATGCCGACAGGATCAGATTCCTATTATGGGCATTTGATGGTAAATATCGCCACTACTTCATTTAGGGACAGGGAAATTCAGGATTGGCAAGACGTTTTGCACGAGGTAAAATTAGAATTCGTCCCTTACCGGACTATTACTGCTGCAAAACGTGATATTTATAAACTTACATGTAGACCCAATCAAAGTCTCCGGGAATTCCACCCTATCCTTAAAAATGCCTATGAGTTGGTGTATAGGTCCCCAAACTAGGAGTATGAGGAGTTAAAACAACTGTTTTATGATGCAATGCCAACCCAAATTAAACTTAGCTTGGCTAGAGATCTTGATCTTAAAGCTCCCTTGGATAGATTGGTGAAGGCTGCCACCTCACTGTATAATATTAGTGAATGCCACGCTACAGGTGAGTGGAGATATAAACTGTCCCCAGAACAAAACGTAGCGGAAGCTAAGGGAAATCCTAGCTTGAGATTTGAACCGCAGCCAGGTAAGTACCCTCAGTCTACAGGACCTGTCCAACAAACCCAGCGACAACAGGTAGGAACCAAGCAAACAAAACCTCAGAGCGCCAATGGACCAGAGGGGGGATAACTCTGGTGCAGGGAGATCTAACTACCATCCCCAATATTACAATAGGGGTCCCAAGGGATACAGGTGTTGGAACAACAGGCCCAGACAACAGAAGGAAAGTAGGCCTGAACCCCCTACTTCACCTAGAAGTCGGTCACCCACCTCTAACAAGGGCACACCACAAGACCAAAATGTGCGCAAATAAAACAATCGATTTGATCAGTTAAGTCTTTTTTAGGAGTAACTGCAGGTCCCAGCTCATCCCCATAATGCAGGCAGGTGCAAGGCTACCGAGCTAGTTGTAGGAGAACCTAATGTGATTTCTAATCCTATTTTGCCTTGCAGCGTTCTTGACCCTAAAATTGAGGCCAAGGAGATGTCTAACATGTTGTCTATCTTGCAGTCTAACCATGTTGATTCGTGCACTAGTGTGTCTTCTCCAGTGAGTGATACTATCATCTCAGAGTCCAGTTGAGAGCTGCCGTCTATAAGCTGTGATGTGATCCAGTTTTCCCCAAAGGTGGGGGCTGCTGCTCCTGCGTGCAGCAGGAATGTACAGGGTTAACCAGAGGTTGCATCTCTGCAAAAGGATCAAGTCCTCAAAAAGCATCAAATAAGTGAACACCCTAATTTCTTATGTGATTTATTTCAGGTTGAAGGCCGATATTTTCTTGATTCTTATCTCCAAGATGAACTTATCGGGCCGATCAAGGGTTTACTTGACACAAGATCACAAGCCACTATATTGTCATATAGTTATTTCCAATAGGTATTGGATGTAACAGCAAAGAAGCAGAGATTGAAATCGTTTGATGGCTCTTTGATAAGTGTAGGCGGAGATGCTTTGCAGGTAAGAGGCACATCATGGTTAAAATTTGAAATTGGCAAGAAGATATTTACACATCCCACACTGATTGTGGACCTTCCGTATGATCGGCTGATGATAGGAATCGACCTCCTGAAAAAATGTAGTTCCATAATACACTTCATCAATGAAGCCGTCTGGACTCAGGTAAAGGCACCTATTGCCAATGAGTACTCTTGCAATGCACAACCCCAACGTAGTTGTTATGTGATTGAGGAAAGGCTTAACTCTGTTGAAGTTCATTTTAGGAACAATCAACCATCCAGAAATACAGAATTGAAAAGGTAACCATGGATAGGGATGCATTAACTATTTCTCTTAAAGGGGGAGTTACAAAGTTGCGGACCTGACCAGGCTAACTCAATCCATGGTATGGATTGAGAAGGTTAATGATAA
The DNA here is from genome assembly GCF_014858855.1 of Bufo gargarizans. Classification (NCBI taxonomy): domain Eukaryota; kingdom Metazoa; phylum Chordata; class Amphibia; order Anura; family Bufonidae; genus Bufo; species Bufo gargarizans. The sequence goes on along the minus strand of NC_058080.1, from coordinate 754,752,962 downwards.
CTTATTGATTCCCATACAGCTAAACAATATGGCATGGGTGAAATACGCCAAGCTGGATCTGAAATCTGAAGCCAGTTACATGAGCTTAGTCTCATTAAACAGGTCGCTAACCCTAAAGTGATTAAAGTTTCCCCTCCACAGGATCAATGGGTTCATGATTTGGATGGAGATTCACAGAGTCATAATGTGATTGCAAGATGTCTATTTCCATAGGAGATAAGACTACGGAACATTTATTCATTGTGTTGAATGAACCACGGTATGTATCTAGGTAATGACCTCCTACACCAATTTGCTGTGCAGATTGATCTGGTCAACAATACTCTATGGTCCAGATTGCCTGGAGACCAAGAGGGATTCCAGGATGAAGGGTAAGCCTTGAAATGGGGAAACAGATGCCCTATGCCGTGAGTATCATGGTTGTTGAGGAGGTTAAAATCCCTGAAGGATGCAAACCATTTCTTCCCATTCAAGTGAAGGGACAAAGACTGAAGAATGCAGATGCTTTGATCTGTTTGTCTAACCGGATGCAGCAACTCCGCCTGAAGGTAAAGCCAACTCCCATGATAAATATCCAACAGTATCCATTGCATATGGTAATTCATAATATGGCTCCCCATAGTATATCTCTACAAAAAAGACACCATAATTGGTCTGGCTATGGATTCGGAGTATTATACTTTTGGATTCCAAAATGATGTCATTGGACTTATTCCTGATGAATATTTTACAGAAGAACAAGTAGTGGAACAACATTTTTCCTCAACACCTGAGGGGTTATTCAATATCCACTCTGTTTATCCTTTCAGTTCTGAAGAAGGTACATGCCACATAGAAGAATCATCACTGGTTTTCAACCATGAGATCGATGAGAAGGAGTATGATTCATGCCAACAAGGAATGGAAAAGGTATGCAATACTGAAAACAATTTAACTAGACAGTTTGAAGAAGCTTATGAGTTAAGTCAACCTAAAATCTTTCCAGAATTTCAGGAACGGGTGGAAGAGCAAATCTCTATAGCCGACGCATGTTCCGAGGAGTCAGAGTGTCAACAGCAAAAGGGGCTCTTCGCATAATTCCAGGACATGTTTGCTAAGGATTCTTATGACTGTGGGGAAACTGACCTACACGTTGCAAGAATCCAGACGGATCCCAATGCACCCCGTGTACCGACTTCCGCTGGCAGCTTACGAGTCGCTATCGGAAATCGTAAAAAACTTGGGTGCAGCGGGGGATCATCCGTCCGGTGCACAGCTCGTTCAACCATCCTATACTTGGGATTCTCAAACCCAATAGTCAATTTCGCCTCTCTTCAGACCTAAGGCAGTTAAACAAACGTGTATATATGTCCGTATGGCCCATGCCGTATATTGATCAAAGTGTGGTGCAAATACAGGGATCCAAAATTTTCACTGCTCTGGATTGTGCACAAGAATATTGGACAATTAAAGTGGACGAGAGGGATCAATACAAACTGGCTTTTACATTTAGAAAGCAACAATGGACCCGATTACCTTTCGGGTACATAAATGCGGGTCATGACTTTGCTGTGTTCATGCATAAGGCGATGCCTGATGCCACTGAACGAGGTACCTTATCCTATGCGGATGACATCCTAATCAAAAGCACGACTTTTGATGAGCATATTGCGGAACTGAGGCATGTACTAACTCAACTGAGAAAAGCTGGTGTGAAACTTTCTTTACAGAAGGCCCAATGGTGTTGTACCAAAGTCAATTTCCTAGGTCACGAAATCACTGCTGATGGAATTAACCCACAGAAGAAGAAAGTGGAGGCAGTAAATAATTCAAAGTCACCTACAAATCTTAAGGAGTTGAGATCTTTCTTGGGTATGATGAACTATTCACGCAAGTTCATAGATAATTATGCCGAGATTACAAAACCTCTTTTGCATTTGCTAAAGAAGGGAGTGAAATATGAATGGAGTGAGAGTCACGAGCAAGCTGTGAATGAGCTCAAAGCCAAACTTATCCAGGCCCCATGCCTTGCCTATCCAGAAGGTGGAAAACCCTTTTACATTGAAACAGGCTTTACCGACAAAAGCGTGAGTGCGGTCCTTTTCCAGAAACAGAACAACCTGAACAAGATCATCGCCTATGCCAGCAAGTCCTTGTCACCGGTTGAGGTAAAGTTTAATGGCTGTGAAAAAGCATTACTGTCAGCTGTGTGGGCTTTGCAATATTTTAGGAGTTTTATCCAGGGCGAAAAGATCATTGTGGAAACTGCAAATATTGCAGTGGTTTGTGTGCAAAATCATAGAATCAATTTATCAAACAGCGGGATAACCGCCTGGACGATGTCCTTAATGGGATGGCCTCTGGAGATCAGGTACAAACAAAATAATAAGAATCCAGTTGCTCAAGGATTAGCGGAACTTCATGATTGTTCCAATACAGGACTGTTGTGCTTTTTCCTAAGTGTAAGCAGTTATATCTACTTATTCTAATTATAATGGGTATTCATTGCCTTTAAGAGCAATATTGATTTATATTAACTGTTTTGTATGGATTATTATGTAGGCCGAAGTTAAGTCCATGGGAAGATTACTGTGCCGTTCAAAAAGCTAGTGTTATTGTAACAATATATTATACATTTAGACAGAAGATAAACGACACCTGCAGATTTAGAGGCTTCATTGTATTTCTTATCTGAACATGAATTCCAGTGTGAGAATTGTCTAGATGTTCCTCAAAGTATACATTCATGTATCAAAGTTTGTCCCTCGGCTCTAAGACAAGGCCTCCAGATGTCAGAGGTGTATAGTATTGAAAATATCAGGCATGTATGAGTTAACCCTTAATGGTATGATTCTTATAGCTTATACAACAGTGCCACCTAGATATGAGCAGTTAATACTACACCAGTAGCAAAAGTGCATTCTGGTTAATATTATGACGTCACACTCCTTATTAATGCACACGCCCATCGAACAATGATTGGAAAGTTCCAAACTAGGAGGGTGTGTTCATCTGATTGGTTTCTTAACCCAAAACCTGATACCAAAAATAAAAAAACAAAGAAAGGGAGATCTCCGGAGAAAGATTTGGATTATCGGAAAAACTCTTGAGAGCTGACTGCCCCAAGACTCTGCACATCACTTGACCCTTGGGTAATGTATATTTTTATTTTATGTAGTATTGATCTAAATTAATTGGCATTTGATACTTAGCCAGATACCCGCTCATTTGCGGACGTGTAATGTTAGTTGCTACATCAATATTTTTGCTTGATTTCAGTTACGATGCATATAACTGGATAAAAGGGATAATATTGGAGAAACTCTCTGTTGGGAATATTTATATTCCCTAGTTTGATATCAAGCCAATAATTTATAAGCTTTGTTGCTATACTACCCCATATCTGAGATCGGTCATCATTTTGAGCACAGCAAGGGCTCGTATCTGTCATTTTCTTGATTGAGTTTTTGCGCATAGTCCATTGATTTTATATCTCTCACAATTTTAAAGCCGTATTGCATAATATTTTTGTGTTGGTTGAGTAGTGTTTTGTTGGCACCATATAGTGGCGAATTCTGGGTACTGCATATCATTGTATATTATTGAAATTTACGTTGATTAATTTTTGATTGTATTTTAAACTATTGTATAATAAACCATTTATATTTTTGCATAGACGCTTGTACCCTGTTTTGCTGATTGCACACAATAATCAGGTTCTCGATTGAACTTTAATTGAGATGTTTATGTCCATCTCACGGATCAATATAATTTAAATAATTTTTCTTTTGATCCGTTACCATTTTTTTAATTTATATTTATATAAAACATTTGCTTTATATACCCGACAGGACATAAAGGTGAATAAACCAAAAATGATTTCCTGGAAGAACACAATCTTCATCTCCATACAAGTCTTATGAAGAAGAATACTGCAAATCATTACTATGTGTATATGTTGACGGCTGTTCTTTCCATACCGATATAGGAACTGAACGTACATTGGTTGCAGGTATAGGAATCGTGTGGAATAACACATTCCCAGACGTGTCCGTCGGATACAAAATTGATTCCAAAAGTAGCCAGGTCGCAGAGCTTACCGTTGTGTATAAAGCCGTACAAATGGCTATCAATTCTGGTCTTAAAGAGTTTGTTATAATCACGGATTCTAATTATATTCGCAACAGCTGTGTGGAGTACTTCCCTGGATGGAAAAGGTCTAACATGGTGAGAAGCAACAACAAGCCTGTCAAGCATGGTAAAATGTTTTGTAGGATCGACAAGATGGTTATTGCCCACGGTCTCACCATTTACTGGAAAATGGCCACTCAAAATATCTAGGTGTGGATAAGGAAGGGAATGATCTGTCAGATTCCCTTGCCAAACAAGGAGCCATTAATGGTGAAGTCCTGAACGTTGATGACCTTATGGGAACTGTTCAAGTGGAGGCAATGACAAGAAGGCAGGCCCAAAAGAAGGCCGAAGCCAATGTGGTGCAATGGAGCCAAGATTCCCCTGGTGAGGATCTCATCGCGAGTCAAAAGGGGGATCCAGTCATTGGTATCTTTTACTAACACATTGAAGATCCACAGAATTGTCCCATAACTTTGGAAGACTGTGCAGGCAAAGAAGAGTTACGGATTTTGATGAAGGGTAAGTCCTAATTCTCGTTACAGGATTGATTGTTGGTAAGAACCTCGAAGAATGGTATCTCACAATGGTTGGTACCCACGGCATTTCGAGGTTTGATGTTACAGCACGCCCATGACACCCCAACGGCTGGCTATCGAGGTGAGAAGTTAACGTATTAATTATTACGGGATAACGCTTATTGGCCTCATATGTTGCAAGACGTTTGCACATATTGTCAAGGATGCTTAATATGTCCTCAATTCCAGCCACAAGCACCCACTCATCGGGCACCGCTGATGAAGAGGGGAATGTCCATGCCATGGTCAGACATCCAAATTGACTTTATTGGACCAGTAACAAATTCATCAAAAGGCAACAGATACATGTTAACTGTGACTTGATTGCTCGCAAAATGGGTGGAATGTTTGCCTTGCAAAACATGCAGTTCAAGTATATGCACGTCTCTACTCATTAACCACGTGTTTTCCAGGTTTGGTCTTCCCCCACGCATCGGATCCGATCGTGGAAGTCATTTCACTAGTGAGGCGATGACAAAAATGTGGGAGATACTGGAAGTAAAGAGAAAGCTACATATAGCTTATCGGCCAGCCTCTAGTGGTGGAGTAGAACACTACAACCAAAGTCAACATTCTAAAGAAATTTGTCAATGACTCCGTTAAGGACTGGGATTTGAAGTTGCCTTTGGTTCTCATGGCCATCAGAGCCAGCCCAAGCGTGGCAACCAAACTTTCTCCCTTCGAAATGATCAGAGGCAGGAAGATGGTGTTACCCGAGCATTTACTCTTTTGGACAACAGACCAAAATTTGATAAATGCTTCAACAGCTCATCAGTATATGGAAAATCACCGCAAACACCTTCAGCATGCTTTTGCATTTGCCCAGAAGAATCTGGAGAATGCAGCCGTGAGCGCCAAAACCTACTATGATCTGAAGACTACTCAAAAGGAGTACCAGATTTCCGATCAGGTTTATCTCTATAACTTCGCCAGGGATCAGGTGAAGTAAGAAAATTCCTGCCTTCCTGGAAGGGACCCTATGTCGTCATTGACAAATTGTCACCTGCGGTCTACAAGATCAAAATGAATTTATAGAGAAGTGGGTGCATATTAACCAGTTACATGTTTGTCATCCTAGATCACAACTTCGCCAAATGGAAGGATTACCGGATGATGAGTAAAGAGATATCAAGGTTCCAGCTAAAGACGTAAACTAGAATTGGTAAAGTATAAACAAACGAGTGTACTAACCTATCCTTATGTATATGTCCTCTGTAACTAATTATCTCATGACACCAAGAACTTGCTCTGTTCAAGAAAACCAAATAGAAGATATATGGTAGTATGAACTCTTTTCTGGTAGGATTGATAAAAGGAAGATGTATGTGCTTATATTTGTCATACAATCGATTACAGGCGCAAGATGGCATCAAGCATTGTTGCTGTTATCTACATCGTCCTGATCTTGGGGAAGGAGTTCCACGCCGAGCCGATCGCTGTACCAGGCCCTTCATCTGGGATCATGCTGCAGGATACCATGGGATTCATCTTGACGAATAAGTGGGTTTTATACCAAAAGATCTATGTCAGTTTGGATCAGCGTGTCTTCGTTGAAAGACAGTTCGGCATTTCCAAGATTTTGTCTCCGGCGATGAAGATGTGGTATCAAATGCACATTGGCTATTCCCAAGAACGGATTACACAGATCCTGTAACAGACAAAGAAAACCTTGACCAGGGAACAGTTTTCAACACGTTGACGACCAAAGCGGTTCATTTCTGTGATTACAGCCGCCATAATGTTTGGCGTAGTAGGCACTGTCATTGCCACCAGTGTATCAGCTATTAATTCCATCTCTATTAAGACATTTGAACTTGTGATCGGTTCACTAAAAAGGAACCTGATGAATATTCATGCAGAGATGGAAAATCAGAAGTGGCACTTATCGGGCTTTATATTCCGTTGTGAAGGACACTATTGTCACCACCAACTTACATTCAAAGTTATTGACTCACTCAATAAATCTTCATAAGAGTAATGAACAGTTTAAACAAGAGCTCATATTCCCAAAGGAGAATATTGACCCTAACCATACAAGTGCTGTGTTGAATGCAAGTTTTCAGAAAGACTTTAGCAAAGCTCTGGCTGGAACATTACAAACCGAAACTGCGCACCCCGGTTCTTGAAGAATCCGAATGAAAATGTAGGCCGAAGTAAGTCCATGGGAAGATTACTGTCGTTCAAGAGAACTGTTGTTATTGTGACAATTAGTTATACATTTAGACAGTTAGAAGATACACAACACCTGCAGAAGTAGAGGCTTCATTGTATTTCTTATCTAAACATGAATTCCACAGTGTGAGAATTGTCTAGATGTTCCTCAAAGTATATATTCATGCATCAAAGTTTGTCCCTCAGCTTTGAGACAAGGCCTCCAGATGTCAGAGGTGTGTAGTATTGAAGATGTTAGGCATGTATGAGTTAACCCTTAATAGTATTATGCTTATAGAACAGTGCCACAGAGATATGAGTAGGTAACACTACACCAGTAGTAATAATGCATTTTTTATTTTTTATATATTTTATTAATTATAATACAAAAAATTCATATCCATATTGCATTTGCAATATTATAAAATCCATAAGTCCGTCAATTTCTAATTTGTAGGAATAATTAACAATAATTTCATACAAAAATCCATAATTGTAAAGATAGTAAAAATCAAGTGGAGATCTCACTTACTGGGGGAAAAAGCGGGAATCGCCCGGCATCCACAGCCTACAAAACCGGACACCCGAAGCATCTCACTTAACATAATATTATCTATAACTAAAGGGCAGAGATCAGAGGCCCGCAGCCCAGACGACCACCAGGCAGCGAGCGCGTACCCCGCGCGTCCTCCCCCAGACACGGGTGAGCACAACCGGCAGGACCAACATTCATGTGACCAGTCAGCTAATACTCACATACCATACGTAGCGGGCTTACGCAATCTTTGATCGCAAAACTTTCGTAGAACAAGCAAGGGGGTCCAGCAGTCTTCTAGCGCAATAGTGGAAGAACCACTCACATATTTTTACTGCCTCATCCCCATATGATTAAAATTAGGTATTAATGCCCTGCTTAACCGTGCCTCACATATATTCACATTAGTATCTCATAGCCGAGGAACTCGTATCGAGTATCGCTCGACAGTCACCGGCATTTAAAGGCGGTATAAACAAGAACACAGCCAAAAACCGGCTCTGTCCCATTAAGAAAACACCTAGTAGCACCCATACCACACATGTGTCGTATCCCTGCCCGCAGTCGAACCTCATGTCTGACAGGAAGAGCCGCATCTCGGGTCGCGCCCGATGCCCGGGCCCCCCAAAGTCCCGAGCCCCAGACCCCCGCCCCTATACCACACAGTATTATGAGTAGATCAAAAATTTTGCCATTGTTTAGTGCCGGGAGATCCCGCCATCCTCCAGCATTCCTGGAGAAACTCCAATACTCAAATGTAGATTCACATTCTTCAACCAGTTACAATTCATATAGAAAAGCCCGGACTAATAGGATCTTACCCAACCCATCCCACAAAACCCGCCCCTCCCCCCCCCACCTTGCAGCAAAAAAAAATAAATAAAAAAAAAAGGGGGGTTTTAATAAATTAGCCGTGTCCCAGTCTTTCCAGAGGTTGCCCCACTTTTGGTAGGATCCTCTTTGTTTGTACAAAATCCTCTCGTAGCTTTTAACTTTCTCGACCAAACCCAACCAATTATTACAATCTGGAGCGGAAGAGCAAAACCATAGTCTAGAAATAAGGAGCCTAGCCAAAAATATCACCTTGGTCAGCAATTGCCGTTTTATAGGCTGACAGTTAACCTCTGATAGGTCTCCCAGGACCCATATCCTGGGGGACAAAGGAACATCAATACTAAGTTTATGAGCCAGGTTAGTTTGGACAGATCTCCAATAGCTGCTCACCATTGGGCAGTCCCAAAACAGATGTAGATGATCTGCCTCGGAATCACCACAGCGTGGGCAGTCAGAGGTGACTCTAAGTCCTCTCCTATATAACCATATAGGTGTCACATATATTTTGTGCAAAATGTTAAATTGTACAACAGTATGATTAAAATTATGTGAAACAAGTTTTAAACTTTCCCCTATATTCCCCCAGTCTGGAGGGCCCACCTCTGAAAGTAAAGAAGAGAAAGAACATCCCAAAATTTTTTTTCATTAAGTGTCTATAACAGTGTGATACTTTTATTCTTGTGACAACTTTCTTGCAGATTAAATCATGTAAAAATTCAGGAGTGTCTATAAAAAAAAGGTGACTATTCAAAGTACTAAAAAGTGCTGACCTCAATTGAAAATATGCATACCAAGCCACCTCATCCAACTTTGCCCTTTGCCTTAACTCTGCAAGGGGCAAAATTTGTCCGCCACTAACCACCTGGTGTAAGTACTGAACATTCTTGGACCTCCAATACTGGCGGCAGCTTAAATCATTTAAGTTCAGGAGCTTTGAGTTATGCCACAATGGGGTGCAAATAATTGATGCCTTAACTCCACACCAGCTCCTTAAAACCAGCCAAGTTTTTGTAACCATTCTGCAGAAAAGTGTGTACCCAATCTGTGTGTTTAATAAATAATCAGACTCCAAAACCGTAAAAAAATCCGAAAAACCTGAGTCTTTCACCACTTTGCTGCAGAAATGGCTATTTTCCCAGTCGCTGAAAAAACAAAGTTGGGAAGCCACAAAGTAACCCCTAAAGTAGGGGAGGTTAAGACCTCCCCGATTATAAGGCATGGCAAAATATTGTACCTTCAATCTCACACGCTTCCTCCCCCATAATAGATCGTTAAGCATCCGCTCTATCAGTCTAAAATACTTGTCTGCGATCCATACCGGCGAGTTGCGCACAACATAAAGAACCTGGGGCAGCACTACCATTTTTATTAAGGAAACTCTGTCCACTCTTGCAGGCAGAATTTTTTGCCATATCCTAATTTTAGCCCTCAACTTTATCAGCAGAGGGATCAAATTGAGTTGTAGATATTCCTGAGGTTTGGCAGAAACTGAAATCCCCAGGTGCTTTATTGAGTTAGAGATTGTTAACTGGGTATCCCAATCGCCTCGCACCTCATCTATAGGGAGGAGAACTGTCTTCTCCCAATTGATCTCCAAGCCAGACGGAGCAGAAAAAAGATCAACCAGGTCCATTATGCGGGGAAGAGTGGTTTCTGTTTGATGGATAAAAACCAGGATGTCATCTGCATAGAGGGATACACGATCCCAGGGGCGTAGCGTGGGGGGGGGCCGGAGGGGCCGTTGCCCCGGGCGCCAAATTGCAGGGGGCGCCAGGCATCCGAAATTTCAATGAGGGCTACGGGAGCCTATGGCTCCCGTCCCCTCCGTTATGCCCCATAGGCTTCAGGCCACTAGGCCTGAAGCCTATAAGGCAGTAGAGGCGAGCGACGCAGGACTCGGTCACGATAACCTCACTGTGACCTCCTGCGTCGGGTCTCGCGAGATGACGCGATGACGCGGCGCAGGAAGGCACAGTGAGGCGTTCGTGACCGCCTGCGCCGGGACGCCACAAGCAGTGATGGAGATAGGTAAGTATTTTTTTTTAATGTTAACTTACCTAATTGCAGAGGCTCTGGCGGCAGTATGGGGGGTGGGAGAGGAGAGGACTGGAGCAGAAAGGCTATATTCAATGGCATTGGCACAGCAATAAGAGGGGCGATTATATTAGCAAAGAGGGGGGCCAGTACATTAATAACAGAGGGGCCATTACATTAATAACAAAGAGGGGGACATTATATTAGCAAAGAGGGGGGCCAGTACATTAATAATAAAAAGGGGGCCATTATATTAATAATAAAGAGGGGGCCAGTACATTATTAATAAAAAGGGGGCCATTATATTAATAATAAAGAGGGGGCCAGTACATTATTATTATTAATGTAATGACCCCCTCTTCATTATTAATGTAATGACCCCCTCTTTATTATTAATATAATGGCCCCTCTTTATTATTAATGTAATGGCCCCTCTTTATTATTAATGTAATGCCCCCTCTTTATTATTAATGTATTGGCCCCCTCTTTTTTATTAATGTATTGGCCCCCTCTTTTTTATTAATGTATTGGCCCCCTCTTTTTTATTAATGTATTGGCCCCCTCTTTATTATTAATGTAATGACCCCCTCTTTATTATTAATGTAATGACCCCCTCTTTATTATTAATGTAATGGCCCCCTCTTTATTATTAATGTAATGGCCCCCTCTTCATTATTAATATAATGGCCCCTCTTATATTAATGTAATGACCCCATCTTTGTTATGAATGTAATGACCCCCTCTTTGTTATTAATGTAATGGCCCCTCTTTATTATTAATGTAATGACCCCCTCTTTGCTAATATAATGGCCCCCTCTTTGTTATTAAAGAGGGGGCCAGTACATTAATAATAAAGAGGGGGCCATTATAATATACAGGGGGAATGAAAGCTATCTGTCTGGCTCTAGCTCAGTATTGGGGGGCAGCAGGATGACAGTGTTGAAGGAAGGAGAGCATGATAGTAAAGTGAGGAACCTAAATTTTTTTCGGTGAAACTCTGCAGAGACGAGAAGTGGCTGAAAGAAGTTATCATGGTGGTCTTATCTCTGAATGAAGACGTCGAGGAGAGTCTACATCACAGGAGACGTCACTGGATGTAACAGGTATGGTGCGGTATTCTACTGTAATAATAATGTCCATCCACATATCTGTTTCATGGTAGGGTTGGGGGAGAAGATTGAGAATTTGGCCCATACTGCCGCATTCTGGCCCCAGACTTCAGGTCACACTGTACGTGTTCAGAATTCTGGGGCCTCACACCCATCTACTACATTATCTGTACTCAGAGAGTTATCTCTGTGTTATCTGAGGTGTAACATAGGACTGCTAGTGATCTACTACAGTATCTGTTAAAAGTGGCATGCCTGGGGTAGGTGCGGGGGGGGGGGGGGGGGGCGCAATTTTTGGCTTGCCCCGGGTGCTGGCAACCCACGCTACGCCACTGCACGATCCTGCTCCCCCATTATGCCAAAACCAGCCACCTGCGGGTCCTGCCTTATACTAACTGCTAACGGTTCAATGTAAATATTAAATAAAAGGGGGGAAAGAGGACAACCTTGGCGGGTGCCTCTTCCTAAGATAAAACCCTGTCATCGTATCATTGATCCTAATCCTGGCAACTGGAGAGTTGTATAATAACTGAACCATCGCTATAAATCTAGGACCAAAGCCCATTTTTTTCATCACCTCCCAGAGAAAGGTCCACTCCACCCTGTCGAAGGCTTTGGTAGCATCCAACGACAGGATGGAGCGGGCGCCGCACCCCGGGGACTGAATATTCATAAATAGCCTATGCAGATTATGATGGGTACCCCTTTTTGGCATAAAGCCATTTTGGTCTGGGTGGATGATGGTGGATATAACCCGCGAAAGCCTCCTAGCCAAAACTTTTGATAGTAACTTAACATCAGTGTTTAATAAGGAAATTGGTCTGTAGGAGCTCATTTCTACCGGGTCTTTATCCTTTTTGGGAATTAAGACAATAAGGGCCTCCATCATAGAACACGGTAAGCCCCCTCCCTGTAATGCTTGGGTGAAAACCTCTAACAACTGAGGAAGAATCACCTCACTATATTTACGGTAAACCTCGTATGGAAGGCCATCCGTCCCTGGCGACGAGCTCCCCGAGACAGACCCCAAGACCTCTTGGAGCTCTGAAAGAGATAACTCCTCTTCCAAGTATTCTATTTGAGCTTCATTTAAGGTAGAGAGTGGAATCCTCTCCAAGAACCGCGTCGCCAGATCGGATGACAAGCCAAAAGAGGAGCTATATATCTGAGTAAAGTATTGTAGAAAGATGTTCCTAATTCCTTCTGGATCTGTTATAATTTCCCCCTCTGTTTTATGAATCGAAGCAATAGATTGATTTTTCTTATCTTGTGTAATTATCCTGGCTAAAAGCTTACCAGGGCATCCGGACTCCGAGAAATATTTTAAACCCTTAAAGAATACTCTATGATTTGCTTTCTCTATTACATACTTCTCCAAAGAACCGCTAGCCTTCTGCATCTCTTCCCTGTTATACTCAGTAGGTTGACTAGTAAATCGCTCAGTTGTAAGAGCAGCAATCTTGGCCAGTTCCTCCTCTTTTTTCTTAAATGTTCTCTTTGCTGCAGCAATCTCACTTATGAAACCCCCCCTCAAATATGCTTTCAAGGCATCCCATACTATATTGATGTTAGCAGAGGGTAGGTTCACCTCCCAAAAGGAGGATATCAGTAGTTGAATGGACTGAAGGTTATCCATAATAACAAGCCAATATGGATTCAACTTGAATCCTAGCCCCCTTCTGTCCTTATTCTCCCCAGTGCCAACCTCAACTAGTACGGGTGAGTGATCAGACACTGTTCTTACCCCGTATCGTATCTTCTGGATGTTACTCAAGTTGCTCTCATTGGTGAATGCTAAATCAATCCTAGACATTGCTCTACCGCCCCTGCTAACACAGGAGTATACTCTTTCCTCCGCCAAGATGTTCCCATATATCCACCACTCCAACCTCCAAACAGAACTGCGGCAACGGGGAGTTACAAAAATTCCTCCCCCGTTCTGCATCTAATGTAAATCTGTCTTTATTACGGTCCATGACCGCATTAAAGTCCCCCATCAGAACTAACCGACATTCTGGTCTCCTTTCGGAGAAAAGTATTAACTGGATCAGTGGGTACATTGAAAAAGGCGGAGGTATATATATAAAAAAAAAAAAAAGCTAGGATATAGCTGTGTCCGTGCAGCTTACCATGCAAAAAGATGAATCTACCCTGGTCGTCTATATAAAATTCTATGAGAATAAAATCCACAGAATTGTGAATCAGAACTGAGACGCCCCTCGAGGAACTACTAAAGGTGGAGTGATAGGATTGAGAGTACCATCCCGTTCTCAGTCGGGACACGGTTTCTTTAGTAAGATGAGTTTCTACTATACAAATAATTGCTGGGAGATATCTTTTTAATGCATCCATAATAGCTTGCCTTTTGACCCTTTCCCCAAGCCCTCTGACATTCCAGGATACAATTCTAGTGGCCATCAATCACAGCAGAAAGAAAAGAAAAGAAAAACATGCCTGCAAGGTGGGTTCTCTCTCTCCCCCTTCTCTGTTGATCCGCCCGATCTAGTCAGCGAACCTCTAACCTCCGGCCGTTCTCCCCCCCCCTCCATCGCTTCAATCATAGTAGTGCACAATTTCAAATACCCCTTTGCTCCATCCAATCTAACACTTGCTGTGGTGTTTAAAAAAAAAAAAGGGAAGTCCCGTTATGGATCACTCTTAGTTTCGCTGGATACTGTAGGGAATATTTAATCTCCTTAGAGGCAAAGCGTTTCTTTATCTCTATAAAATTTCTTCTTTTTTCCTGAGTCTGCCGAGCAAAGTCAGGAAAAAAGAGCAACTTAGTGCCCTGATATTCAATGGGAGTACATTCTCTTGCTCTTCTCAGTATCATAGCTCTGTCGACAGATGATAATAATTTCATTAAAATTGCACGCGGCGGCCTCCCTGGAATAGGTTTCCCTCCTGGGATTCGGTGGGCTCTTTCTATTTGAAATATAGAAGAGAAGTAATCGCTACCAAGGTTATGCAAGACCACATCTTTAAGTTGTTCCTCTAGGTGTCGGCCTTCAACTCCTTCTGGGAAACCAATTATACGAACGTTGTTTCGCCTTGACCTGTTTTCAAGGTCCTCTAGCTTATTTTGTAATACTTGATTTTCTGAGGCGAAAAGCAGAGTTTTAGATTTTAAGATGTCTATATCGGTTTGCAAAGAGTCCACAGTTTTTTCCACATTAAGAACTCGGTCGCGGATCTTTACCAGGTCTTCTCTTATTAGAGAAATGTCGCTCTGCACAGACCCTAGTGGACATCCCTTGCACTAAAATGCCGTTGTTCTCAACGGCGCAAAGGATTTTATCCAAGACAGAAGGGTCATATTCGGTTCGCATTTGTGCAGAGGGACCTTCCCCCCCTATCTCCTGATCTACCTCCGCTGATCCGTCCTCGGAAAGTTCATCAGTTTGGGGAGTTTTAACAGATTTCTTCAAATTAGCAGACAGTTTCGTTTTAGCCAAGTTCTTTTCATTTAAAAAGGGCGATTTCAAAAACGTATCAATTTTATTCTCTGGAGTCTTAGACCCCGACTTTGTTGCGGAGGATTCCACTGACCGTCGCTTTGGGGCCATTCTCTTCCCTTATTTTCTTCCTTCCCTTCTCCCTTTTTTTTCCCCCCCTTCCTTTCCCCCCCCTTTGTTTTCCCTGTTTTTCCTCCTTGTTTCCCCCCCCCTCTTTCTTTACCTTCCCTTTCTTTTAATTTATCCTCTCCTTTGAGTCCCCTTTTACTTCTTTCTCCCCTGCTCTTATTCCTCCCTTTTTGCTTCCTCCTTTGGACCTTTTCCTTTCCTCTCTTCCCCTCTATCTCCCCTCCTCTCCAACACCACAAAGGGGAGGAAGCAGCAAGATTTTACCTCGGTACGGCAGGGAAGCTAACAAAAAAACAACAATAGAGTCACAGTTGGCTATTTTCTCACGTGTCAGAACACCAAGAGTAGGGAGGCAAGGGTCCTCACTGGTCCCCAGAATAGCAGCGGTCCAGATGGGCCAGGTGGTCACTTCAGGCCAAGGGAGGGAGAGAAGAGAGAAGAAGAGAAGAAAAAAAAAAAAAAAAAAAAAAAAAAGGATCGGGGTCGGCGAGGCAGACCGCAGGCAGGAAGTCACATCGTTCACCAGCAAGGGGAGCAGGCGGCAAGCAGAGCAGCAAACAGCGGAGCGGCTTAGTCCAAACACACGCCGCACACCAGGACAGGAGGACCGGAACCAGCGGAGGGAAGAAGAACTTCAAGCAAGTCCGAGCCCAGACGCAGAGAGCGTCAGCAACCAGCAGCAGGCGGAGCAGCCACCAGCAGCAGCTCGCAAGGGTCCAAGCACTCCTCTCCAGGGGGAAAGGTACTCACAGCGTCGCGGCACTCAGGACAACCACTGTTCGATCGGGACCAGGAGCATGGAGGGAGGAGGCCAACGGGGAAGGAGGGGGGGGGGGGGGGGGGGGGGAGAACGAGACGTGACGTATTCACGTCATCACGCCGCCCAGCAATAATGCATTCTGAGTAGTGTTATGACATCACATTCCTTATCAATGTACACGCCTATCTAACAATTATCAGAAAGTTCCAAACTAGGAAGGTGTGCTCATCCGATTTTGGTAAAGAAACCACATACCAAAGAGAAGGGGAGGGACCACAAAAAGGAAGATCTCTGGAGAAGATCAGAAAAATTGGCTCATCAGAAAAACTCTTAAGAGCTGACTTTCCCGAGACTCTGCACATCACTTGACCCTTGGGAAACTTTATGTAGTATTGATATAAATTAATTGGCTTGATACTTATTATACTTATTGCGGACGTGTAGTGTTAGTATTACATCTGTGTCGCTAGCATTCAGTGAAAATGCATATCACGGAATACAAGATCTGATAGATAACAAGAGAGCGTTAAGTTTTATTGCAATACTACCATTATCAAAGATTGGTCATCGTTTTGGGCAGAGCAAGGGCTCGTATCTGTCATTTTCTTGGTTGAGTTTCTGTGCATAATCAATTGATTTTATATCCCTCATAATTGTAAGTAGAATATTTGCCTTGCATTCTTGTGCTGGTTGGATAATAGACTGTGAAGACGCTGGTCTGGGTGTTATTATTGTCTTGTTTGACATCTAGTAGCAAATTTGGGGTACTACAGTTTTCCTTCTATCATTGGTTTTATACTCATTGATTGTATTCTAAATTATTGTACAATAAATTTATATTTTTGCATCAACACTTGTACCCTGTTACTGATTGCACAAAATAATTAGGTTCTCAATCGAACTCTTGGAGGTGCTTATATATGTCCACCTCACAGATCAATATCATTTGCATAATTTTTCTTATTAGGGGGTCTATCGATTACACCAAGTATTTTTTTTTCAGTGTTTAAATCCTTTTGAACTTCCACCCATAAGGTTTCCACATTCTCACCCACAATTGCCTCTTTCACACTTGTCTTCAGATCACTCCTCACATACAGGCACACACCACCCTTTTTTCTATTGACCCTGTCTTTCCTAAATAGTGTAAAAACCCTCAATATTTACAGCCCAGTCATGCGAGGAGTCCAACCATGTCCCAACTACATCTATGTGTTGTTCTAGTCCCATAGGCTCCAGCTCCCCCATTTTGTTAGCTAGACTTTTGGAGTTTGTGAAAATAAATTTTAAATTACTATTACCTGAAAAGTGAATATCTGGGATTTTAGGGTTACCTTGGTTGATGTTTGTATGCAACATGTTATTATCAGCAGTTCTATTTTTTTTTCCATCGGTGTATAGTTATGCTCAGTCTTCTCCCTACTTTCCTCACTAAACCCAGCCCCCACTAAATCCCCACTGTCCCCTCCTATATCCCTCTCTCTAGCTACACTACCTAGCCCCTTATTAGTATGAGAATGCATTCTGAATGGAAAAGGATTTTCTCAGAATGCATCAGTTTGCCTCTGATCAGTCACCATTCTGCTCTGGAGGTGGACACCAAAACGCTGCCTGCAGCGTTTTGCTGTCCGCTTGATGAAACTGAGCCAGCCAGATCTGTCCTGGCACACAATGCAAGTCAATGGGGACGGATCAGTTTTCTCTGATACAATCTAAAATGGATCCTTCTTGGCTATGTTACAAAAACAAACAGATCCGTTCATGATGGATACAGGCAGTTGTATTCTTGTAACTGAAGCATTTTTGCAGTTCCATGACTGATCCGCAAAAAATGCTAGTGTGAAAGTAGCTTTCGCCAGTCAATGCTTCTGAGTTTTTGGCAAAAATATATGAAAATAAACACATCTTACATCTGCTGGTATCACACAGGCTTAGGAAAACTAATTTGAATATCTTTCCCAGAAACCTAGGCGCATTGTCTGGCTTACAATACACTGCATATGTAGTATGCATACTAGGCGCTCTCTGTAATGAGAGAGTACCCGCCAGACAACACATACATACATACATACATACATACTGTATATTGCGCAGAAACCCAGAGCAACATACTACGCTCACTCCCTAAACTAATCACAAAGAAATTCAGGTTCATGAGAATCCAAACTTTTTGGGAAATTTGGGACGAAGTACAAACTGGTAGAATCGTGCCACCAAGAAAAAAAATGTTGCTGCAAATTAAAACCACACATTGACATCCTAGTTTAATTTTCCAAATGCAATTTTTCTTTCTATTATTTGTACATAATTATGCAGGCTGCCATCTTGCTTGAGCTGTTAACAGCCTTTTGATATATGCCTTACAGCAGCCTCATGGGCCATAAACAACAGTGTCAAGCGGAGGCATTGACTTGTATGTGAGTTTTACAGGCATGCACTATGATCTTCTCAAGTCATTGCATAGGGAGGGGAGTTGGTAAAGGGGTGATCTGGGTATTTGATATTGATAGATGATTGAAGAGGCTGCTGCACTTACCAGAATTCAATTGCTGTGGTATCTTCAAAGCTTACCAAGCACAGCGCCATACAGAGGTTGTGCTTGGTATTGCAGATCAGCCCCATTTACTTGAATAGGACTGGCCTAGGTCACACGACAACATTTGGTGTCATCACTGGCCTAGGAAGAGGCCTAAGACTCTCAGAGCTCCGTGGCCTCCTCCAACAGCAGATCGCTCGCCGTTCTTATATTGATTACCTATCCTGAGGATAGACTATCAATATCAAATTCCCAGATAATCCCTTTAAGCTGTGACCACCACCAATTCAGTAGGTGGATACCCAGGAGTAAGGAGCACTTGAACACAAGCTCCTGAGTTTTCACCAATTTATACCTTGTAATGAGCAACCTGTAAGACAAAACTTGGAAACTACTGACTCGGCAAGCAGGACTAAAATATCTCCAACAAAAGAATAAAGTCACAAAAACAGGATTTTAGTGACAACATGAACTCTACACAAATCACTGAAAAAAAATGCACCAAAATTATACGCAACTGACAACACTAGCCAATTTCCCACGCGATGCCCAAAGCTGAGAACTCTGCCAATATCTTCCAGTCAGGAACATATGGGAGCCCCTTATGCACCACGTCACGGCATCTCAGCACGCATGGTGTCCTACCACTGCCCGTGGTGTGTAAACAGAGTCGGAACAGTGCTAGAAACCAACTCACAGCCAGGCTCTCACATGCCTCCATAGTGGCATCACCAATGCACTGAGGTAGAATAAATCGGTGAGCAGAGCACCTAGCTCCATCACTTACTCTAAGGCTGGGTTCAGACCTGAGCGTTTTACAGCGCGTTCCTACGTGCTGTAAAACGCTCAACAGGCAAGAACCAATGATTCCCTATGGGAATGGTTCTCACCTGAGCGTTTTACAGCGCGTACGATCGTGCTGTAAAACGCCTGACACCCCAAGAAGTATAGGAGCTTCTTTGGGGCGTCTTGTCGTGCGTTCCCGTACATAGACTTCAGCGGGAACGTGCGACAGTGGGCGTTCGCTTGTCTCTGTATGCGCGATTGCAAACGCCCGTACAATCGCGCAAACCAGCGCAATAGAGTCCTTCTTGAGAGCACATCCCATAGAAGTAAATACTATGGAGAGCTTCCAGAAATTAATGGGAAATTACAATTTGGAAAAAAATTACAATTTAGAAAAAGAAAGCCTCAAGAATGAAACTGACTATAGCAGGGATGGCCAACCTGTGGCTCTCCAGCTGTTGTAAAACTACAACTCCCACCAAGCCATAAAACATGTCACAATTAGACAAAAAACAAACCTTTCTCCATAATTTTACTTTAAAAGAAAAATATAAAAACTAATGTGCTTTTCTACACCAAGCAGCCCTGTACAGGAATAAGAATATCTCAAAGTATGGCAACAAGGGTAAAACACCCACAAAAATGATGATGACATAACACTCACAATAAACTTGTATAATATTAGCACCATATTCATACAGGGCAGCGAGGACAACCTAGGCCAGTTTAAAGAAATCTTTCCTCATTAAAATTCAGGCCCAAACTTACAAAGAGCAGTGATGGGCCTACATCTACAGACAAAACCAGAGACCAAACACTGAACAAGGCAGAGAATGAATCCCTGGTGTCCAGGGAAACTTTTGTCCCCAACCTGAAAAAACAAAAGCATCAAGCAGGGCCAGAGCGCAGGAGGAATGTTAGTCTGGTATACAGAGGAGCTCCATGAACAGATCAGACCAGCGAAGAGAGGAGACAGTCACATCTGCGTAAGAATTAGGGTTGTTTCGATACCAAAAATTTTGAGTCTGTTTCAATACCATAAAAAAGTATTGCAATACTAGAACACATGCAAAAAAAAAAAAAAAAAAAGCCGCGTGCATTCTGCATTTTTTGAACATCCGGCCCATAATAAAACTGTCCGATCCTATTTTTGGGGGGGGGGGGGGGGGGGGGGGAGACAAGCTGACAAAAAAAAAAGGGGAATCGCACAGTTTTAATTAATTAGTTACGCCATTCACTGCATAGGATATTTTAAAAATATTTTAATAGTTTGGACTCTTCAGACGTGGCGATATGTAATATGTTTATATATTGTTTATATATTTTATATGTAAAATTGGGAAAGGGAGTGATTTATACGTAATATTTAGATTTTTTTTAAACCCCCTTTTTATTTAATAACTATTTTCCCCCTTAGGCGCTAGAACCTGGGATCTTTTAATCCCTTGTCCTATTCACCCCGATAGAGCTCTATCAGGGTGAATAGGATCTCACACTCTCCCTGCTGCCCTGTGCATAGTACACACAGCAGCAGGGAGCTGACTATGGCAGCCAGGGCTTCTGTAGCATCCTGGCTGCCATGGTAACCCAATGGTTTTAATCCTTGGGAGGTGGGGGGTTTAGGGGAGGGGGCACACTGCTCCCCCAGTAATAAAATCATTGGTGGTGGGGGGGGGGGGGGGGGGTTTTTGAGGTGGCACACTGCGCCACCAATAATTTTAATATTGGGGGGTTGAGGGGAGGAGGCGCACTGCGCTAATGATTTTAATACTGGGGGGTTGAGGTGGCACACTGCGCCAATGATTTTAATATTGGGGGGTTGAGGGGAGGAGGCGCACTGCGCTAATGATTTTAATACTGGGGGGTTGAGGTGGCACACTGCGCCAATGATTTTAATATTGGGGGGCGCGCACTGCGCCAACAATATAATTAACATTTATTACAGGAGGAGGGTGTGGCACCTAAGGGGTTAACTGTCACTAATCTCAGCTCCCCGCCAGCACCAGCCTCTTGGATTTGTAGAGACTGCTTCCAGCAGTACGCTCCTTGTTCTCTGATACTAGACTGTGCAATAGCGAAGCCTAGTATCGACAAAAGGAAAATCCTGGTATCGAATCGATATCGAAAAATCGATACTCGAAACAACCCTAGTAAGAATAGGCGGCTCCATCCTCACCTCTCCAGCTGACATATACCTCTGTGCTGCATACATACTGTAGTTCCACCAGAGTCTCCGTACTTCAATACAGACAGCTTTGAGATCCTACAGAGGAAGCCACCCATTTCCAAGCCCTGGACAATGTTCTCATCTATGGAGACCTCAAAGAACAGGGATGGAAAAACTACCTGACCACTGATGGAAACATCTATATATCAGCAGCAGACAATGACAGCAAAGTGCAAAAAAAAAAAAAAAAAAAAAGGAACAGGACTCTTGGACGCGCGAATTGACACCGCGCTTGCGCTCTCGGGGGTAAGGAGATCTGACGGTCTTGTCTTGTTAAACCTCCTTACCCTCACACTGCATTCGCGGATTGTAAAATAGAAACATAGAATGTGTCGGCAGATAAGAACCATTTGGCCCATCTAGTCTGCCCAATATACTGAATACTATGGATAGCCCCTGGCCCTATCTTATATGAAGGATGGCCTATCCCATGCATGCTTAAACTCCTCCACTGTATTTGCAGCTACCACTTCTGCAGGAAGGCTATTCCATGCATCCACTACTCTCAGTAAAGTAATACTTCCTGATATTACTTTTAAACATTTGCCCCTCTAATTTAAAACTATGTCCTCTTGTAGCAGTTTTTCTTCTTTTACCTTGTTGATTCCCTTTATGTATTTAAAAGTTTCTATCATATCCCCTCTGTCTCGTCTTTCTTCCAAGCTATACATGTTAAGGTCCTTTAATCTTTCCTGGTAAGTTTTATCCTGCAATCCGTGTACTAGTTTAGTAGCTCTTCTCTGAACTCTCTCCAAAGTATCAATATCCTTCTGGAGATATGGTCTCCAGTACTGAGCACAATACTCCAAATGAGGTCTCACTAGTGCTCTGTAGAGCGGCATGAGCACCTCCCTCTTTCTACTGGTAATGCCTCTCCCTATACACCCCAGCATTCTGCTAGCATTTCCTGCTGCTCTATGACATTGTCTGCCTACCTTTAAGTCTTCTGAAATAATGATCCCTAAATCCCTTTCCTCAGATACTGAGGTTAGGACTGCATCACTGATTTTATATTCTGCTCTTGGGTTTTTACGTCCCAGGTGCATTATCTTGCACTTATCAACATTAAATTTTAGTTGCCAGATTTTTGACCATTCCTCTAGTTCTCCTAAGTCCTTTTCCATTTGGTGTATCCCTCCAGGAACATCAACCCTGTTACAAATCTGTGTCATCAGCAAAAAGACACACCTTACCATTGAGGCCTTCTGCAATTTCGCTGATAGATATTAAACAATATGGGTCCCAGAACAGATCCCTGAGGTACCCCACTGGTAACAAGACCTTGGTCTGAATATACTCCATTGACTACAACCCTGTTGCCTGTCCCTCAGCCACTGCCTAATCCATTCAACAATATGGGAGTCCAAGCCCAATGACTGCACTTTATTGATAAGCCTTCTATGTTGGACAGTATCAAAAGCCTTACTAGTCTAGATAAGCGATGTCTACTGCATCTCCTCCATCTATTATTTTAGTCACCCAATCAAAAAAATCAATAAGATTAGTTTGACATGATCTCCCTGAAGTAAACCCATGCTGTTTTTCATCTTTCAACCCATGGGATTTTAGATGTTCCACAATCCTCTCCTTAAGTATGGTTTCCATTAATTTCCCCACTATTGATGTCAGGCTTACTGGCCTATAGTTGCCAGATTCCTCCCTACTACCTTTCTTGTGAATTTGTGAACATTTGCTAATTTCCAATCTTCTGGGACGACTCCTGTTGCCAGTGATTGGTTAAATAAATCTGTTAATGGTTTTGCTAGTTCACCGCTGAGCTCTTTTAATACCTTTGGGTGTATCCCATCAGGCCCCTGTGACTGATTTGTATTAATTTTATACAGTTGACTTAGAACCTCTTCTTCTGTAAAGACACATGCATCAAAAGATTCGTTAGTCTTCTTTCCTAACTGAGGTCGTCCTCCTTCATTTTCCTTTGTAAAAACTGAACAGAAGTATTCATTGAGGCAGCTATTTCTTTATCTTCCATATACCTTCCTTTTTTTTTTTATTTGGTAATTCCTTGCTTTAGTTTCCTTTTTTCATTTATGTATCTTAAGAATGCCTTATCGCCTTTTTTCCCTGACTGAGCCAATTTCTCTTCTGCCTGTGCTTTAGAAGCTCTTATAACTTGTTTGGCCTCTCTCTGCCTAATCTTATAAATTTGTCTGTCATCCTCGTTTTTTTTTTTTTTTTTATATAATTCCTAAATGCTCTCTTTGTTTTTAATAATTTTGGCCACTTCTGCTGAGTACCACAGTGATCTCTTCCTTTTTTTGCTTTTACTGACAAGCCTAATGCAATTTTCTGTTGCCTTCAATAGTGTCACTTTTAAGTAGTCCCATTTCTCCTGGACTCCAATGAAACTGTTCCAGTCTGATAGGGACTCGTATACCACTAACCTAATTTTAGAAAAGTCAGTTTTTCTAAAATCTAAAACTTTTGTTTTTGTGTGACTCAGTCACTGTACTTATAGTAAACCACACTGACTGGTGATCACTAGATCCCAAGCTTTCCCCTACAGTAATATCAGATACCAAATTCCCATTTGTGAATACTAAATCTAAAATGGCCTCCTTCCGGGTTGGTTCCTCCACTACTTGCTGTAGAGATAATCCCAGTAGGGAATTTAGAATATCCCCCGGAACAATCTGACTGCTGGATTATCACTCTTTTGCCCCCCTTTCCTAGTTGAAATGCTTCTTAGCAAATACTTGGAACTGTTCATAGAGGACATTCGTTCCCTTGAGAGAAAGATGCAAACCATCTTTCTTGTACAGTTCTTTTCCATTCCAACAAGAGCTAACATGAGACACAAAGCCTAACCCTTGGTTCAGACACCATTCACCAAGCTATACATTGAATTCCTTAATGCGCATCTTCCTGTCATGCTGAAGATTCTGCACAGGCAAAACTGCAGAGAATGAAACAGTTGATGCAACCTCCCGTATATCATTTCCAAGTGTGTGAAAAGCTTCTTTCACCTTTGAAACCTCATTGCAAGCCAGATCGTTTGTCCCAAGATGGAGAATAACATGCACATCCCTTTCCTGCTTTGCTTGCCTAACAATATTAAGGATCCGTCGTCTATCCCTGCTAGCGGTAGCACCAGGGAGACATCTCAACACCATTCTCCTCAAACTTCACACCTCTTATGATGGAATCGCCCACCAACAGCTGCTTACTATCAATCCTCACCTTCTCCCTTTTGTCTTTGGCTGCAGTCTTACATACTTTAGGCATGGAGATGATTGTTTCTCACCCACTGTGCTTGAGCCATCCTCCATGTTGCTCTTGCACTCTGAAAGTGCTGCAAATGAATTATGGACAGCCACAGACTGTGGGACATGCCTTCTATCCACAACTCTGTCTACCAGAACCTACAGTAACCTATCTTCCATTTCTAGGGGGTCTCTGTGGCAGTGGCATTGCAATGTTCTCAGCCTGAGTTTGTTTAGTGGTTAATTTAAAAATCTCATATTTCAAAAAGGTAATTTCCTGCTGCATTATGGAGAGCTGTCTACAGATCAGACAGTATCCAATCCTCTGAAGAGTGGAACCTGAAATAAAAGCACAATTCCTGCACAGAACCAGGTCTGCCATTGTAAAGAGGGGAAAGATTTTAAACAAACAAATCTTACTTGTTTAGATTGTATCCACCTCCAGATTACCTCCTGAATATCTCCAATGCTCTTGTAGATCAGCTCTTGGTAAAGCAGTCTTGGAAAAGCAGCAAGCTTGTCTTGTTAACCCTCCTTACCCTTACACTGCACGCGTGGATTGTAAAATCACCTTACCCTCACTACACAGCGCACTTCATATTAATTGCTGGCTGGCTTCAATCCACACGTGCGCAGTGTGAGGGTAAGGAGATTTAACAAGACAGTCAGATCTCCTTACCCCTGAGGTGTCCGTGCGCGCGTCCATGAGTCAACGCTCACTGTAATTTTAACTTACCCATACCCTGGCACTGCGCTTGCACGGGGGCGTCGTGGTACTGCGCGCGCGGAGGCACACACCACCGGACATCACGTAGAGTAAGGGAATCTGACGATTTAAGGTTTTCTGACAGAACAATGGCGGAGGTAATAAAAGTGGCAAAGAACTGCTGAACTTATATTGAAACCTCAGAATTTGTATTCTCAATGGCCGCACCAAGGGAGACACTCTTGGTACACATACTCTAAAATCCCCTGTAGGCAGCATTGTGGTAGACTACGCCATCAGATGTGGAATCACAATCACCACACAAACACACCTGTCAGACCACAATCAACTGCTCCTATACATTAAATCCACAAGCAAACCAACTGCACAAACACCACAGTAGAACAGCCGCTCAGCCTACCTCAGTCTTTTAAATGGTCCAAGATGTTGGCCTCAAAATACAGAGCGACCATAAACTGAGCAGAGACAGGAGGAGCTCCATAACTTCTATAGTAAAGTGTATGACTGGAACCAGAAGAAGGAAAGGTCGCAGTAAAGGACTTTACACTATGGTAGACATTTACGACCTCAAAAGATGCAAAAATAAGAGGCCAAGAAAACAGCAACCCATAAGTTGGTTTGACTGGGGAGTGTAAAGATGTAAGGAAGGAGCTAAGAACAGCCTCAAATAGACACCAAGACCCAAACAACCCCAGTCTGAGGGAAGCCTACTACACCATACAATGTCAATACAAAAATATCCTCAAAGAAAAAACAAGACCACATCTCAACCAAGCTCCTCCAACTACAAGACTCTCTCCAGGACAACAACTCCTGGGAATTATGGAACCACAAGGACAAAAACAGTAAGAACAACCTCCACATCCAAAACGGCAACATCTGGCTCCAGTACTTAAGGACCTTTACAAAGACATTCTGAAGGAGGACCAAAGCCCAGAACAAAAAGATCATGAAAAACTGAAGGATGTGTAGGGGGAAAAAAATCTAAGATAACCCAAAACCCTCTGGATATACCAATCATACTGCAGGAGATAACAGAAGATCTCATTGGTAAAGGGTGAAAAAGCCAGCGGCCCAGATGGGATCCTTCCAGAAGTGATTAAATTCAGCCCGCCAAGTATCCAGGCTGAAATAGTAAAACTCTTGAATCTCATGCCGAGTGCCAGGTACTTCTCCGAGAGCTGGAACCAAAGCCTCATAACAGCCATACACAACAGCACGGACAGGTACGACCCGGCCAACTATCGAGGTACGTGTGTCAGCAGCAACCTGGGGAAACCCCTCAGCAATAGCCTGAATAAGATCCTCAGCTTCCTCACCCAGCACAACGTTCTCAACAAAAGCAAAGTAGGTTTAATGCCAAACCACCCCACCATGGACCATATCTACACCCTGCAAAGCCTCATCAAGATCCATGTCAACAATACAAAGCATGGAAAGATCTATACCTGCTTAGTGGCACCTGGGCCTATTCCTGAAGCTTCTGGAAAACTGAATAGAAGGAAAAACATGTCGTCATCAGAAGTTCCTACACTGAGAGATGCAGCATGAAGGTAAATGGGAGAACGGCTTATTTCTGGCAGAGTCTAGGAGTCAGACAGGGCTGCAGCCTCAGGTCATCCTCCCTTCTGGCTAAATAACTGTCTACTTTCAGAAAGACAAGTTCACCTACCTGGGACTAGAAATTAGCCTATCAGGGAGCTTTAAGCAAGCCATACAGACACTGAAAGACAAGACGTGCAAAACCTTCTACGCCTATGACGGCTAACCTCTGGCATGCCAGCTGTGGTAAAACTACAACTCCCAAGATGCACACTTTGAAATTTCATAGAAATAAATGGAGCATGCTGGAGTTGTAGTTTCACCACAGCTGGAGGGCCGGAGGTTAGCCATTACTGTCTTTTGCCATCAGACGGAGTCTGTATCATCTTAAAGCACTAGTGACCGTCTGGCTTAAAATCTTTAACAGCATCATCGCCCCAATCCTGTATGTCAGCGAAGTCTGGGGTCTGGATACATAGACTAATCAAAGAGGATCTCTGGGCCAACAGTAATATTCCACGTGGAATTCTGCAGGTCCATCAGGGCACCTCTAACAGCTCCTGTTGAGCAGGGCTAGGCAGATTCTGACTTTACCTTGCTGTCCAGAAGAGGACACTATCATTCAGAGTCCATCTACATAGCAGCAGCCCCAGCTCCTCCGACCATCACAAAGCCTTGCTGCACCAAGAAGCCTCAGAACGAAGCAACTGGAACAAGTCACCAAAACCCAGGGTGACCAAGCCACCAACCAGCACAGCCCAACAAAGGGGGAAATCCAGAAGACTACGCAAGGGCAAAGAGGAATACATGAGTTTCTGGAGGAACATAAGAACATCACAAAAGCTGACAATCTACCAGAGCCTGCAGAGGGAGTACAAACTGGCTCCATATGTGGAGAAACTCCCTAACCTCAGAGACTGACAGATCCTGAACCGGTACAGACAGTGCCCACAGCCTGCTCAAATGCAGGCGACACCAGAGGTACATGCCCAGAGAGCAGACTGCCAGCAGTAGCACCAGGAGGATACGGCTCACTTTCTGCTGCAGTGCCCCACTCAGTGAGGGACGCTCACTTCAGGAGACTGTCTGATCTCTGCCCAGACTTCACCTCCCTTGCTGTAATATCTGACAAGATAAATAGGGTTGTCTTAAATTATTTCTTGCCATTTACAGTAATACTTTATAAGCATCCTAATCCTGCTAATGTTAACTTGTTTTGATGCTTTACATGACTACCTACTGATTTCTTAATTTACATGTAAAACTTTATAAAAATATGATAAAAAAAATAAATCATTTAAGCAATACATTATGCCCATACATATTAAATCTATACTGGCTGAAAGCTCCACCTCCCACAGGGTCAGATAACATTCTTATGCAATGAGGGCAACACAAAGCAGCAAGAGGGAGTGGACATAAATATTTTTCTTAAAGGTTTTTTTTTATGGCGTGGCCTGCATCTGGAAAACCCCCACACTAGAACCCACCTTAAAATGGCACTACAAAAAGGTGTAGGGAGCTTTACAATTTCCTGTTGGTCAGCATGTAAAAAGTGGACACTTTTTTCCCCCTAAATATTTTCCCCCAAAAGGTAGTGTGAACCCACCCCTTTAAGGGGTTGTCCGAGACAATTAAAATCTTGAACAATCCCTGTAATAGCTTAAAATAAACCATCTTCCCCTCACTCCTTACCCCAGTGCCTTTCTCTGCGGCACTCCTCCAGTATTCCTGCTACAGCGGTAACCTGCCAGGATATAGCACATAACGGCTATAGCCAATCACTGTCCTCCAAAGTTCCAGATGCTGCCTCCCTGTATGTCACTTAGGGTCCATTCACACGACCATACCGGCCGTCGTTGGTCTGCACCAGCAGTGTGAACTTAACTTGAATGGGTCCGCGGTCTGCAAGATATGGCAAAAGACAGGACCATGTTGGCCGACAGAAGGGCTTCCACATGTTTCCGATCCGTGCCTCCGCTCCTCTAAAGACATGTCCTATGTGTTGTCCGTATCTTGTGCAATGGGTCCGCACTGTAATATGGAGTTGACACAGCTAGTGCCTGTGTTTTGCAGACCACAAGATGGGCACGTCAGCCATACAATCGTGTGAATGGACCCTTACACAGAGACTTCCTGAAGGATACACAGATTCCCAGCAGACTGTGCACAGGACTGTGCTGGGGGAGCTTTTCAGTCCAACATGGGGAAGGGGGCGTCTGTGCTGTTTGAGCTCAGAAAAAAAATCTAATTTAAAAAATTAAAATCAGACATCACATAGTAAATATTATTTCTACCAAAGCTAGGCTCTTGTGATTACAGCTCAGGGGGCATGACCTTTCTGATCCAGCTCTTGTGATTACAGCTCAGGGGGCATGACCTTTCTGATGCAGCTTTATCTCCCTGTAACTATCAGCTTCTAGCAAAAATAGCTGGGGGCAGATAAAGGGTGGAATTCAGCATGTGCGACCACCTGTAGGTGGACATGCATGCTATTATACAGATAAAACACCAGAGGGTCGTCATAATGATGTAAAAGGAGTTTGTCATAACAGGGGCATTTCTGTAACAGAACACAAACTACAAGCAGCTAGATCAGGGATGGCCAACCTGAGGCTCTCCAGCTGTTGCAAAACTACAACTACCATCATGCCCGGACAGTCTACAGCTATCAACCTACAGCAGGGCATGGTGGGAGTTGTAGTTTTACAACAGCTGGAGAGCCGCAGGTTGGCCATGCCTGAGCTAGATATTCATGCCGAATTACATTAAATGGCGACCATTACTTTAAGAGCAGTGTCCCAGAATGAGAACTTCTTTATGCACAGGCCATTAGTGAGGGTTTAACTACAGGAACCCCTAATATCATGGGGGTCCAGTGCCCACCACATGAATGGGCGGTCAGGAATACACATTGCTGCTGTATTCAAATTCTATGCGGCTGCACGACAAAAAATAATTTGGTAGCATTTGCTTTTATGACTGGAGACAGACTTGCTTGAGGTTTGGCTGCAGTGAGAAATATAAGTTGCTGTCCTCTCGTAACTGAAACGCGCATTTTTATGGGCCACTCAGAGATGGCTGCCTTTCAGCGTTGGGGTCCCAAGTTCGAATCTGACCAAGGACAACATGGACATGCATGAAGTTTGTATGTTCCTCGTGTATGGGACATAGTGGTAGGGAACTTGTGAGCTCCATTGAGGACAGCGAGATAATGTCTGGTAAGTGGTATTTAAGTGATATAGCTATAATAAAAGTATTTAAGTAAGGCGGCACTCACCATTTCTCGTATAAAAATCCTTTATTAGACTAAACAGACATACACGTGTGGGAGGGGCGGACAAGCTTTCCTGCAGTCAGTGGCCAAAAGAAGCGCAACTGCGTGAAACGGCCATCGCCTTTGACTGCAGGAAAGTTTGTCCGCCCCTGCCACATGTGTATAGTAACATAGTATATAAGGCCAAAAAAACCAAGATTTTTGTATAACTTACCAGTAAAATCTCTCTCGCTCTTCCTTGGGGGACACAGGAAACCTTGGGTATAGCTCAGCTCCCTAGAAGGCGTGACACTAAGTGAAAACTGTTAAGCCCCTCCTCCAGCAGCTATACCCTCAGCCTGGAGAGAGACTACCAGTTGCGTGTCCAAGTAGTGAAAGAAAGGCAATCACCAACCATGTAAAACCAAACAAGTCAACTACCCGACAGGGGCAACTAAACCGTAACGGTAAACCAGAACAATGAGTGGGTGCTGTGTCTCCCAAGGAAGAGCAAGAAAGAGATTTTACTGGTAAGTGATACAAAAATCTCGTTTTCTCGCCCAATTCCTTGGGGGAGACAGGAAACCTTGGGACGTCCAAGAGCAGTCCAAGAGGGGAGGGACTACAGCCCAAGGCAAAAACCACCGGAGGTATCAAGAAACCGCTGCCTCTGAGCCCAAGAGGCACCGACCACTCTGGTAGAATGAGTGGTAACACCAAAAGGAGTCACCTTGCCCTTGGCGTGGTAAGCCTCGGCAATAGCCATCTTGATGAAGCGGGCAATAGACACCCTGGACGCCGCCAACCCCTTGCGTGGACCTTCCGGAACCACAAAGAGTCCGTGTGCCGAAAGGGTCCGTGACTTCCAGGTAAATCTTCAGGGCCCCAACATCCAGGCGGTGAAGCTCCAGGCACCAACATCCAGGCGGTGAAGCTCCCGTTCGAGGATGAGAAGGAGACGGACAAAGGGAAGGGAGGACTATGTCCTCATTGAGGTGAAAGGCGGACACCACCTTTGGAAGGAAGGAACCGGACGGAGAACTGCCTTATCCCGGTGGAAGACCAACAGGGGCTCCATGCAAGAAAGTGCCGCCAATTCAGACACCCGTCGAAGGGACGTGATGGCCACAAAGAAAATGACCTTGCAGGACAAAAGGCGAAGGGAAACCCTCCGCAAGGGCTCGAAGGGGGTAGATTGGAGCGCCAAGAGCACAACATTAAGGACCCAGGGTGGAATGGGAGAGCGATACGGGGGAACAGAGTGAGCAACACCCTGGATAAAAGGTTTTGACAGGTCCGAGAGGGGCCAAAAGGACGCTGGAAGAGGATAGAAAACGCCGAGACCCAGACCAGACTGCAAGAAGGACAAGACAGTGGAAAGGGAAAAACGAAGGGGATGAACATCCAGATTTTCGCAAAAACCCAGGTAAGACCGCCAGGTCCGGTAATAAATCCTGGACGAGGCCGGCTTTCGTGCGCAGATCATGGTACGAACAATATCTGTCGAAAAACCCTGTTGCGTTAAAACTGCGGTCTCAATAGCCTGTGTATTTGCAAGGCGGCCCACGACATTAGTGAGGCTTTCCACGGCCTGGGACAGGGATCTTGCCCAATCAGGAGGATCCAAGAGAACAGGGGGCGGCACAGCAAGTGGCAGACCCTGTATTGGGACCTGGCATGCAGATCAGATTGCCCCTGGGGGATCGGACAGGTCGGCAAAAATGGTATGGCCGTCCAGGCTAGGGGTTGCTGGCACTAGGAAAGGGTTAGCAGTCCTACCAGACCGAAGACCTCAGGGCAGTCAGCAGGAGCAGCAACAAGTATCTCTTCAGGGAAGAAGCGGCAGCAGTGATGAGTTCCTGATATGATCAGAGGCGGGGATAAGAGGAGCAGGAAGCGAAGCCCCACCCCCACCTGCTTCGTTCGCGCGAGCGATTTAAATACACATAAAAACCGGAAGTGACAGCCTGCGGCGCAGTAATGGCGGTGAGATGCTGACTGAACCTTATGTATATGAAGACTGACAAGGGGGCGGTCTGTCCCAGGAAGAAGGGCGACACCGCGATCTGCCGTGCGGTCGTCTTGATGCCGGCCGGCAGTGAAAGGGTGCCGGCCGCCCGATGCATAGGCAGGCTCTGCCTGCCGCAATCCCTGGGTGCCGCTGCTGCTGTACCCCCCCCGTATCTCGCCCCTGAGAGAAAACAGCCTGATGCTGTATATCACCCTTCTCAGGGCGGTGGGAGCTCTCTTTAGCCCCAGAACTTCTGCAACAGCGTACAGTGAATGGATGTAGGGAAAGGGGAAGCAGGGCTGGAACAGCCACTCTCACCATCCCGCCGTCTTCACCCTCTGTCCATTCCTGCAGGGTCGCCCCTTCAGCTACTGGCACTGCAGTGGCAGGAAGCTGGAGAGGGGCTTGGCGTGTGGGCGAACCTTATGCTGGCGGGATGCAGGGGAGCTAGGCTGCCCTGATCCTCCTTGTCTTCTGTGTGGGAGGCAGCGGTGCGGGGGACCGGCACTGGCGCAGCTCGACCCCGGGGCCAAACAGAAAGGTCCAGGCGTCTCTTGTCCCTGTGAAAAATAGAAAAGAAAATTTAAAATGAAGGAGAAAACAGCCCTGCAGAGCAGGGAGTGTCTCTCCTCCTTGGACACTAAGCAAAAACTGGTAGTCTCTCTCTCCAGGCTGAGGGTATAGCTGCAGGAGGAGGGGCTTAGCAGTTTTCACTTAGTGCCACACCTCCTAGGGAGTTGAGCTATACCCAAGGTTTCCTGTGTCCCCTAAGGAATTGAGCGAGAAAAGACATCTGTCCATCCAGTTCGGCCTGTCATCCTGCAAGTTGATCCAGAGGAAGGCCAAAAAAATAAATAAGTAGAAGCCAATTTTCCCCACTTAAGGGGAAAAAATTTCCTTCCCGACCCCATTCAGGCAATCAGATATGTCTGTTTAGACGAATAAAGGATTTTTATATGACAAATGGCGAGTGCCGAATTACTTATATACTCTATATTTGAGAATTACTGAGAATCTATTATGGGCAGAGCACCACATGGATGGTTTGCTCGTACCACAGGATTGCCTGCATAATTGAAAGTCTGAAGTTCAGGCAGTGCCACCTCGTTCTATCCTTTTTGTTTGAATAAAAAAAAAAAAAAAAAAAAAAAAAAAAAAACACACACACAAAGTAAAGAAAACTTTAATTTTGTGCTCTAAAGTTTTCAGAGCAGCCATTTACAATGAACCAAAATAAGTACATTTCTTAACGGCAAATTACTACCTTAAATACGGGAGTGTGATAAACAAAATTCTAATTTTTACAAACATAAAACATATTGTTTCAGGAAAAACTGAATATGTAAGGACATCCAATCTGCTTAACCACATCTGACTAGCCCCAATCTTCCTCCTCCTCCGCTGCCGCCCGCGCTGCAGGTTGTGAAATGCCAGGATTGCTGTAACCGTTGTCCTCCTGGAAGTCGCCTCTCTGTAGCAGAGCAGATGAAGAGAAGACATTTCACTATGTGCCCAGCACAGGAGAGCATAATACAACTCAGACAGACCGGGACATTCATGAAACCGCTCTGAGGAAAGTTCTTGGCCAACCCAAACAGACAATCATTTTAGGGTTTATTCACATATTACAGATTTCAGGAAATTGCAGGGGAAAAAAAAAAAAAAACATGAGGAAAAAACCTTATCCTCACCTCTCCTGACAGGTCAGTTTTAGTAATTTCACGAATTCCCCATTCTGGAGCATCTATTCTTATTACCATGTTGTGCTATTGCTCTGTTATTTCTACTAGAAGTTTACGAATTTACTGCAGCTTGCAGTAAAGGTATACATGGGTGTTACCAGTTGGGAGTGTGTCCCTGCACAGTCTGACACACCAGTATCACTGATTAGACAGTCAGATACACCCGCTACTGGTAACAGCCAGCAGTACCTTTACTGCAGACCGCTGGCAATACATTTGTAAACTTCTGGGAGGAATAATACAGGATTATCACAACAGTCATAAGAACAAAGGCTCCAGAATTGTTATTACATAGGGAATGCAAGTAGTTACTAAAACTGACATGTCAGGGGAGGTGAGAGGTCCTCTAAGGCTACCTGCAAACATGTAGGATTCGGACAATGAATCTGCATCAATATACATATCTAACATGCAGATTCTATTAGGATTTGCCCCAGATTTCACCCTTTACAATGCAAAGTGATCCACAATGGAAATCCACACAAAGGGATGTTGACATCTAGAAAATCTGTAGATGAGATGTTTAAAAATGTAATTTCATACTTTATTAGGCCGCATTCACATGACTCTGGTACTGCCGTTCTCATTATGCAGACCGCAAACCCCGGATCCACAAAACATGGGCACCGGCCATGTGCACTCCGCACTGACTTCAATGGATCTGCGGTCTGTAAAATGCAGCAAGATACGGAATCATGTCCCATCTTTTGCAGCATGGATGAATGCGGCCTTACACTGCACACAAATGTGGCAAATTAACACGTAATATGCACTGTTGCCTCTAAGGCTCCTTTCACACGGGCGAGAATTCCGCGCAGGTGCAATGCCTAAGGTGAACGCATTGCACCCGCACTGAATCCGGACCCATTCACTTCAATGGGGTTGTGCAGATGAGCGGCGATCATCACACATCACTTGTGCGGTGTGTGAAAATTGCAGCATGTTCTATATTCTGCGTTTTTCATGCAACGCAGGCCCCATAGAAATGAATGGGTCTGCGTGAAAATCGCAAGCATCCGCAAGCAAGTGCGGATGCAATGTGATTTTCACGAGTGGTTGCTAGGAGATGTTTGTAAATTGATTATAATCAATTTACTGTATTATTTTCCCTTATAACAAGGTTACAAGGGAAAACAATAGCATTCTTAATACAGAATGCATAGTAAAATCTTGCATGAGAGGTAAAAAAATAAGGTTAACTCGCCTCATCCATTTGTTCGCGCAGCCGGCATAATCTTTTTTTTCTTCTTTGAGGACCTGCAAAAGGACCTTTGATGATGTAAGCGCGATTACGTCAAAGATCCTTTTGCAGGTCCTCAAAGAAGACTATGCCGGCTGCGCGAACAAGTGGATGAGATGAGTAATTTTTTTTTTTTTAACCCCTCAAGCAACATTTTAGTAAGCATTCTGTATTAAGAATGCTATTTTCCTTTATAACCATGTTATAAGGGAAAATAATAAAATGAATAGAACATTTAACCCAAACTTCAGTGAATAAGTCCGGGTTAGGGTCTGGGTACCAAATTCAGTTTTTTTCTCACGCGCGTGCAAAACGCATTGCCCCTGCGTGGAAAAAACTGAACATCGAAATGCAATCACAGACCAAACTGACTGCAATTGTGTGCCTACTCACGCGGGTTTCCCGCAATGCACCCGGGACGCATCCAGAGCAAATCCGGGACGCTCGTGTGAAAGAGGGTAAACCCTGACTTCCATGGACAACACTGTTTCCTATGAAATGAAGCTGATAAATGGGGGCTAATGACTAATGTGTGAAAACTGAGGCAAAGGAAAATTGGCACAGCTGCCCACAGCAACGCATCAGGTTACAGCTTTCCTGTTCCTAAAGGACTCTACATGGTCTGATGACCGGACAAGTATCGGGTGGACCATTCATAGGAACGCCGATTCTCAATAATAGCCTTGCACAAAGGTGCTGACGATCACCCCAATGAAGAAACGTTTGATCACAGGGTGAACACATCAATGTGGACACAAACTACCGTTCCTGGGAAGGAGATGGTCATGTGTAAAAAGCTGTCCGCTGCCTAGATACACAAACTGCATGGGGACAAAAGATCGCAGTAGTTATCACACCAATCAGGAGACTGCCGCAGGTAAATACAGCTCTCTCCTCATCTGACAATAATTAGCAACAAACAGTTCGTTCCCAATAATTGCCTGCTGAACTAGCTCAAGTAAAAAGGGGCCCTAAAGGGGGGCTCCTGAATGTATTTTGTCAGACCAACCCTCATTGCAGAACCTGTGGAGTGAGGTTAGTACTTAGCTGCTTCTTGGTCCTGGTTCCTTCGCCATAAACCTCTGGTTTGACGTCGTAGCAGCTAGTAACCTGCCCCCTTGTGTCATGTGAGCAGTTGATGTGATGCAAGGGGAGCAAGTCACCGCTGTGGCCAGTCATTGGGTGCACCCACTTCAAACTAGATGCTGACAGCAGGGGACTCGAGTGCTATGGCAGGGTAGCAAAGGAACCAGGACCCAGGAGAAGGCAAGTATGCTTTCTTCCACAGATCCCATCATGAGACGCTGCCTGCCAGAAGACCCCAAGAAGATGAACAACTTCTTGAAGGACCTCTGAAAAAATAGGCGACATCAGATTTATTGCCATGAGTAACTACTCCACATCTATACAGTTTTGTTTATTATCCAAAATACAAAACTTGCCTTCCTGCTATCCACTGAAGCAAATTTGCTTGGCTGTGAACTAAAGGATGGCATGCCATGGGCACTGAACGCCATCTCTTCAAGCCAAGCAGGTACCTCCTGGTGAGCCTATGAGGGAAGAAAAACAGAATTGCGAAAAACTATATATGTTCCAAGAACATCAAAAATGAAAATGCTGTTCTATGCAATAATGTACATTTACTGTAAATCCCATACATAAGCTGTAAAGCGTCAGCTGCTGCAAAACTGGTTTATTGCTCTCATTAGCAGAAACAATCAGTCTTGCAGATCTGAGACCTTTAGGGAACTTTTCAGACACATACAAAAGAGCAGAGTTAGGCTACTTTCACACTAGCGTTCGATCGGATCCGTTCTGAACGGATCCGCTCATATTAATGCAGACGGAGGCTCCGTTCAGAACGGATCCGTTTGCATTACCATGAACATGATAGTGCAAACGGATCAGTTTTGACTTTACATTGAAAGTCAATGGGGGACGGATCCGTTTGAAAATTGAGCCATATTGTGTCAACTTCAAACGGATCCGTCCCCATTGACTTACATTGTAAGTCTGGACGGATCCGTTTTCCTCCGCACGGCCAGGCGGACATCCGAACGCTGCAAGCAGCGTTCAGGTGTCCGCCTGCTGAGCGGAACGGAGGACAGACGGTGCCAGACTGATGCATTCTGAGCGGATCCGTATCCACTCAGAATACATTAGGGCTGGACGGATCCGTTCGGGGCCGCTTGTGAGAGCCTTCAAACGGAACTCACAAGCGGAGCCCCGAACGCAAGTGTGAAAGTAGCCTAAGGAATAGACATCTGAAAAACAATAGAATATCACAGAGCTTGCGAAGGCTCCTTAATCATCTTACAGATAAGAGGTGTGAACGGTTTATGATCTTTAGCTGAGGTTATCTCAGAGACCTGGTGCCCCCGCTATGAATGGAGCCAACTCCATAGATCTTGTAACGTGCCATGTCCTGTTTCCATTGCCTCAAGCAGAGTGATACATTTCTACCCCCAAATTCTTGTTGCTCTTTGAGATCTGACTAACTTTTAATATGAGGAATTTCATGGTGTACATTCAGCTATTTGCAGATTTATTATTATTTTCTAACTCATCCACTTTGCTGCTACTATGGAAATCCTTCATTGAAAATATGCAGCATTTCCACCATGTGCGCACATGCCCCAGGAGCTTACGTATTAAAGAGGTTGATTAAAGTTAATTTACTGTATTTTCCCTTATAACATGGTTATAAAGAAAAATAATAGCATTCTTAGAGTTAGCCCATGTTTTCAAGTATGCTTAAATCTGTTTATGCCACCACCGGCAACTTACCCAATACACATTAGCGATTCCTCCTCCTTTCCTCTATAAATGACCTTCTTTTGCAGCCTTATTTACATGTTATTAGTTACAGCCACCCCAATGATACTGGCACAGTGCCCCCCCCCCCCCCCAAATGTTTTCATCCGTGCACGGGGAGAAGCAGAAGCGGTGGTGCGGGGACCAGCATATGGGGGAACTTTTTATAGTCTTGAATAACCCCTTTAACACACTGCTGGTTAAGCCACCTTACTCCAATCCACTGATGGAATCACATATAGCATGGGTGATTAACACCACACTTACATCGGTTAAAACTTTCACTAGTCCACGGACAATTTTTTGCTCGTCATCACCAATCTTATTAAAAAAAGAAATGGCTTTTCCAGTGTTGCCGCAGCGTCCGGTTCGGCCGATCCTGTGAACATATTCGTCAACATCGCCGGGGATGTCAAAATTTATCACATGAAGGACGTTCTCTATATCTAATCCTCTGGCAGCAACAGACGTGGCAACAATCACAGGACACTGTCCAGAGCGGAAGTCGCCCAGAGCTTTCTCCCGCTCCCTTTGCTCTCTGTCCCTAAAGGGGGAAGAAAGAAAAAAAAAAAAAAGTAATAAAATAGAAGTCATATTTCATACTTTGTGCTATCAAAGGGTGAACACATCAATGTGGACACTAAAACCACCATTGTTTTATCTGGAGGCACGCAACCTTTTCTGTATGAAAATGTTTTTTCTTTTTACACAAGTTACACATCACGCCATCCTCAGCTGCGGGCTTTGCTTAGGCTACTTTCACATCTGCAACATGTATTCCAGCAGGCTGAATGTATTCCACTGACAGATGCAAACGGAACGCCTGCTGGTCCTATTAAGTAGAATGGGGTCTGGCGGAGATCTGGCCGGACACAAACCTCTGCACGGCATTCTCCGCGAGATCAGGGGGCCGGATATTCGTGCTGCATATATGAAAGTAGCCTAGGATGGACCCAAAATGTAG
Organism: Bufo gargarizans; assembly: GCF_014858855.1. NCBI lineage: Eukaryota > Metazoa > Chordata > Amphibia > Anura > Bufonidae > Bufo > Bufo gargarizans. The sequence goes on along the minus strand of NC_058080.1, from coordinate 754,714,201 downwards.
ACCATAAAATACATGGGAAAAACCTAGAAAACTCCTTTACACTGTAATCACATGCCAGTTGTATGTAATGCAGGTCGAGCCAAAAGACAAGAAGAGACTAAAAGAGGGAATGGATATATGAAAGGACTTCCACAGTTCCTTCAGGCTGGTTAGAGAATACAACTATGCAAAGGAGAGCAGAGGAGTTGAGATTCTGTCAAACTCTTAATACAAAACTTTGAAAGAATGAACGGTTTTTTTTTTTAAATTGTCAAACAAGTAAAAAAAAAACATCTTTAACAAATCACTGAAAAACACATCCACACACTTACCCGTGAATGCTTGTGCAGGGGATATTTTCTTGACAAAGAAAAGTTGCAATGAAATCCGCCATCTTTTTGGTTTTCACAAAAACCATTGTGCGCTCATGGCCTACAGAGATCAGCACAAATGTTAATAAATGGTAAATACTCAAACTACATGGCAACAAGATAACTTGCCATTGGTACACCCAGAAAAGTCTCATCTGTTAAAAAAAACAAACATTTTTCCTGCACGTTGAACACCTTAATGGGAAAAAATCAAAATGGCTGAACTGCTCAAGGTGACCATGTATTAACACAGTCAACTGATCATTTGAAAGGCCACCATTAATTCTTCTCCGCCTGCAGTGGCTGCTTGGCCAGTCACCGCTTTCCCTGGCAAAGTTTGCCATTTGCCGGTGGTGACCCAACGGTCTTAAAAACCCAAATTCTGAAAATCCCAAGTCCTTTAAAATAGATAAAAATTCATATACATTCCAGAGAATAAAGTAGCACTGGAATCTTCACCAAGACCTGTTTCACACTGCAGTCATGAACTCCGGCAGTGAACAGCCGGCTGGAGCTTTCCGGATCTGGAATTACCGGAATGCCAGCAAGGCCCCACTGACTGGAAACAGCCTGCCAGAACTTGTAACAGCAGTGTGAATCAGGCCTAACCCACAGGGTAAGATAGAAAGTTTCTGCATTATGAGGACACACTTATTAGCTCGCAGGCTAAAGTCTGCACATTTTATAACAAGCTGCTAGAGCCACGTTTCTGTCTTGAATCAGCAGAAATTTACTTAGGGTGGGGAGACTCAGCAGAGCAGTGGAACATACATGTAATACTGGTTAGGATTAATACCTATGAGTTGCAAAAGTTCCAGCAGTTTAGCCCTCTTTCCAAACTCTTCCACTTCAATTATCTGCTGTTCGACATCACTGCACGCGCCACCAACTTGTCCGACAACCACGAACAGATAATCTGGCTTCAAAATCTCTCTAGCAAGACTGCAGCAAACAAGGAGGGGGGGAAGATTTCATAAATCAGAACAGGATAATAGAAATAGAACAGGATAAACACTAAACTTCAGCAGCGCATTACATGGTAAGGCTTTGTTCACGTATGCAAATGTTTCTGTTCTGTGTCATTAAAAGGTGCAGAACAGAAATAGTGGAATCGGTCATTTGACAAACACGAATGACACACCCGACTACAATGGAGTTAGTCTGTTTTCTCGCAGGGAGCACAGCATTTTTATTACAGAACATCCCTGCCAAGAGCCTCCAATGCTGATATGAACACGGCCTCAAAAGCAGCTCTTACTTTTGTATGGGCGTAGGGAACGTGGCACTGAACATTAAGGTTTGCCTTTCTTCTTTTTTTGGCATTCCTTGACTTGACAACAATTTTCTTACATCTTCCATAAAACCCATGTCCAGCATACGATCAGCTTCATCCAGAACAAGGTATTTCACTTGGCTCAACCCAATCTAAATGATAAATCAGAGAATTAGATGTGGAAAAAAGCATCATCCAAGATTTACAGATAGTTTCCACAGATCTTGATTGCTTGTTATAGTTCCCATAGGGAACATTTAAAGAGGACCTTTCACAGCAATAAAAAAAAATCTAAACTAAGTATACTATACAGACATGGCGAGCGGCGCCGAGGGATCTCCCTGCACTTACTATTATCCCTGGGCGCCGCTCCGTTCTCCCGGTATAGGCTTCGTTATCTTCAGATTTTTGGCTCAACTAGGAGGAGCCTGCTCTGGTTCTCCTGGGCGTCTCCTTCTCCCAGGCTGGAGTGCTGGCCAATCGCAGCACTTGGCTCAAAACCTGAGAGAAAAAAAACTCAAGTTATGAGCCGAGTGCTGCGATTGGCCAGCACTCCAACCTGGGAGAAGGAGACGCCCAGGAGAACAAGAGCAAGCTCCTCCCAGTTGAGCCAAAAATCTGAAGATATCGAAGCCTATACTGGGAGAACGGAGCGGCGCCCAGGGATAATAGTAAGTGCAGGGAGATCCCTGGGCGCCGCTCTCCATGTCTGTATACTTAGTTTAATTTTTTTATTGTGATTAAAGGTGCTCTATAAAAAAAGTAAAAATAAATAAATAAATACAAATCGCCCTTCCCCAAAATAAAATGCATACAACAAATTAAAAAATATCACAAAGGGAACTGCCTTGTGAAAAAATGCCTGTACTATTAAAATATTTATTCCATATGGCAAAAAAAGTGATCAGTCACACACCCCAAAATGGTATCAAGTACAGGCTACACCACAAAAAATGAGCCCTTACCCTGGTTTCACACATGAGCGTTCCGAAAGGAGCGCTCTGTATGCGCACTTGTACGGGCGTTTACAAGCGCGCATACAGAGACAGACGAACACACATTGTCGCGCGTTCCCGAAAGTCTATGTACGGGAACGCGCGACAAACGCTCAAAAAAAGGGTCAGGTACTTGTTTGAGCGTCGGGCGTTTTACAGCGCAATCGTACGCGCTGTAAAAACGCCCAGATGAGAACCATGCCGATAGGGAAGCATTGGTTTCTCCTTGTTGTGCGTTTTACAGCGCGTAGGAACGCGCTGTAAAACGCTCAAGTGTGAACCCAGGGTTACACAGCTCCATAGCTCAAAGATAACGTTATCTTCCATTAGAATATGGTAAAGCAAAATTTCATCTAAATATTTTTTTCAGTATTAGAACACAAGAAAAACTATGTATATGGTACGTGCGTCGTGACGTACTGGCCCGGAGAATGAAAGTATCAGGTCAGTTTTACCGTATAGAGAACACGTAAAAACAAAACTGGCAGAATTTTTATTCCACCTCATATGGTATTTTTTCCCCCAGCTTCCCATTACATTGTATACAACTGCAAAACAAGTCTTCATAAGGCTATGTGAAGGCTGGGAGCAAAAAATGAAAAATCACCTGGTCTCTAAGCGGTTGTCCTAGCCTTTAAGTGAATGGCTTTCCTCAGGTTAGACCATCACTAGCTTATCGATGTGTCCAACTACCCCCAGTAATCAGCTGTTCTGTTTAGCTCCGTCAACATTGTAGCAGACTATGCTCATCACTGCAGTGCTGCTCCAGTTCACTTAAATGGGAGAGCACTGCAGGTGCCAGCGATTACTGCAGGATTCCATTGCATACTTCTGGCAATGGAGCAACACAACTGCTTAGAACCCAATGATATGATATCCAGAGAAAAAAAGTCATCAATATCTAAAAGCTGAAAGATCCCTTTAAAGGGGGAAACTATTCATGGGTAAGCTGAAACTGAATTTTTACAATAGCAGTTGATTGATCCAAATTTAAGACTAAAAGAAATACCTTCTCCTTGTTAATAATGTCCAGTAACCTCCCAGGTGTCGCACAAAGGATATTGCAGCCTTGAAATATCTGCCGCAGTGAATGAGATGTTTGTGTTCCTCCATATATTACAACTGGACGAACGACAGTTCTGTGTTAGGGAGGAAAATTACATTAAAATTTACAACGAGCTGTCAACTGAACACCACTATCTGGTATATGCTGCACTGTGCTTATCCCATATCGGTAAGCTGCGGACTAAGTAACCAGCAGAAACCATTTCATATAAATAGAGAAGACAAAAGCGCCACAAATGCTAATCCGCTACTGTCATCTCAAGATCCTCCAGCCTTGTGGAGCAAGGTAGTCACATTTCAGATCACATTCATTAGACGTACCCGTATGCAAATTTCCGAGCATCTAGGTAAATCTGATTGATCAGCTCTCTGGTAGGAGCAACAATAATGGCTTCTGGTTCCTGAATATCTTTAAACTGACTCGCTGCAACCCCACTTTTCATCATATGAGCCAAGATGGGCAACAGAAAAGCAGCCTGTAATAAGGGAAAGACGACAGCACGCAATTCAATACAGTTTCTTAAATACTTCTATAGAATAGAGAAATCTGCAGCAATGATTACTAAGACAACTAGAAAGCCAAGACAGACAACAGCTAGCGGTCATCCCGATATGCCATGAATCTAATGGATAACGTGCAATAATTGCAGACAGATCGTCCAACCTTCAAAAAAAATTGGAAGGCTGGAGAAGAAATCAGAACAAAAGAAGCGGACAAGGCAACTGCTCTGTCTAATGATTAGGCCAATAAGCTGCCTGGTGCTGTTTCATAAGTGTATAAATAATTTATCTAAATATCATAATTATAGCGGATTTGATTATACCTACAAGAGGCCATAATGCTATATGTATGTATTTTAAAGATGGCTGAGAGAGGGTCATGGGAAGGACGCTGTTAATAAGATTTCTTCTCGGATGTACCAGTCTGAAAAGAGGCCTTCTAGTCTCCTTATGGATTTATGACAGTAAATAAGGATGTTCTCTAGAAGCAGCTGGTGCTAATTACCTCTCAGTTTTTTTTTCTGAAGCAGAAAATCTGATATCTTCATACGCTTATAATAAACTTTATTTTTGTATAGGAAAATCAATGAGACATGTATTGTTTTATATTGTTACGTATTCTTAAGGACGTTTATGTATCTGTCATTACATATATTTCTCAATAGGAATACATATATTCCTATTATATGATAACTGTTTAAATATCGACTTTGCTAATGAGTATTTGTAAAGATGTGGTATTTTAGAAGAAATCATTTTTTATTGTTTTGAAGAAACAAAGGTGACTTAGTAACCATCAATCACCCGTTGGTGTAGCAGAGGAGGCTCATCATATTGTTATCGGTCCCATAATGAAACAATGTGGGAAACATTCAAAGGGTGCCTAAATGTCTGTGCTTAATTGGTAGAAGTGTCAGAATTAATCCCTCTAGCTTTGATTTAGGACCCAAAGGTCATGTGTATAGAATGTGAGAAAGTTATACTTATTTAACCCTTAATAAAATAATACTAATAACTTAGATAATAGTGTCACCTAGGGGTAAATGAGTAACATTACATTAACAGCAGAAGTGCATTTTGGGTAATACATCAGTCCTTATCATATGTACACGCCTAGCCGACAACGATTGGAAAACTCCAATATGTTCCTAGGAAGATGTGTCTGACTAAGAGAAAACACTGAGAAACAAAGAAAACCCAGGAGAAAGATCCTAATGACCAGTTCGTACCTTAGAGCTGACTTCCCTTAGTCTCTCCACATCTGCATTCTCGGTAATGTATAACTTTATTTTGTGTAGTATTGATATAAATTAATCAGCCTGATATTCCCAAACGCCAAGCTGTTGGCGGATGTATAGTTGTTTAAAGTGCTACATCAATATTCCGAGGATACTCAATGGCTGACAAGCGACTGACTGCCTAGACACAGACTATGGAAGTGGGTAACGCCTTCGGCAGATATAAATCCAAAGTGCCTCGGCTTGATGAATATGGCCTCTTAACTGCACGACTAGGCCACAGGACCGTGGAAACAGGGTTTAGCAGTGTTAGAGCCATTAGACAGCCACATAACACTAGTGATAGCACCAAAAAGCTCCTCTCAAGATGGGAAATATGGCTGTTTGGTACACAGGAATGTGGCCACGAAGTGCATCACAGAACAGTATTGGTCTGTCAGATACCGCAAGTAGACAAAGTGTCGATACTGGTGCCGGCAAAACAAAAAAGTTGTAGAAGGCCTGACAAACAATCTGATCAGAAGTTCAGTTACTCCATCTTGCAGCTGTCTGGTGGATGAGACGGCATGGGCTTTTCAAATACTGCATCAAGTGAGAGATTAAAGGGAATCTGTCAGCTCCAAAACACCCCCAAACTAGAGTAAGGGGTGTACAGAGTCAGAATATGTCATTTTTATCTTCATAATCACTTGCATTCCACACTGTGCGCCCACAAACCAGCAGTAAAATGTATTGAGACAGCTTCTCTAAATCTTTATTATGTGCGTGAGTCTAGGATTCTTCTCTGGTAATATATCTCCTTATGGAGGAAAAAGTGCTCTCCTGTCATTTGGCCAGGACCATGGAAGTGTGTATAGGCTTGCCCCATTATTCTATAGTGTGCAAGCACAGCCACCGCTGCTGAACTGCAGGGTGGTCATAACCCCTGGATATGAGTACCGAATACTGCCAAAGTGACAACTCCTTTAATGAGAGCAATAAACCAATTTTCTAATGCTATTAACACTGAACTCTCTGCCCCCTGCCCTGCAACATGTATACAACCAATTGTGGACTTACAGTTTTTCCAGATCCTGTCTGGGCACAAGCCATTAAGTCACGACCTGCCATTACAATAGGAATACTGTGCTTCTGTATCGGCGTCAGCTTCACATAACCCGCCTTATAAACATTCCTGGTTAAAGTTTCACTGAGATCAGCATCTTCAAACGACTAAAAAAAGCCAAAAGGGAAAACACTGTAAATTTTTATTTATTTTTTATAAGCAGCATCAACGTTTGGTCCACTTTACTATGGATTAATGATGTAGTAAGAAACATTGGCCATAACCAGGGATGAGCGAATAGACTTTGGATGCTTCATACACAGGAGCTCCATACAGTATAAGAATGTATTGGCTCAGATGAGCCTAAGTTATTACAGTCTCCGAGACTTTGTGTAATAACTGAATTATTACTTTAAGGCTCCATTCAGACGTCAGAAGTGGATCCGCAATACACCCGGCCAGCACCCCCATAGAAATGCCTATTCTTGTCCACAATTGCGGTCAAGAATAGGACATGCTCTATTTTTTTCCGGAGCTGCGGACCGGAAGATCGGATGCAGACAGCACACTGATGTCGGCATCTCTTCCGGCTCCATAGAGAATGAATGTGTTCGCACCCGTTCCGCATAATTGCGGAACGGATGCGGACCCATTCTACGGACGTCTAAATGGAGCCTATAAAACCTTGATACCAAACTCAGGTTCGGTTCCAAGGTGCCACTAAGTCATAACAAATCCCCCTGTTAATAAATTGTTTTTAGAAATATTGCAGAGTTTCATATTAAAAGGCAATTGCCTGTAACCAGGGAAGCCTGCTTGTATTTTACGTTGCCTGAACGTCCAGACACTCTTAAAATGTAGCACAGAAACAATCAAGTAAATGTACTAACCAGTATTGCAGGCGGCGCATTGACTCCAGAAACATCAACCAGGATTTCATCATATTTATCAAAGTTAATACCAGTTTGGTAATGCTTGAAGATATCGTCTTCACCATCAGGTGGCGGAGGGGGAACATACGTCACTTTAGGTCCTAAACACAGACATTACCAATTAGGATGAGAGGGGATAGTCATGCACCACCAAAGCACACCATAACCACATAATGCGACCATGTGCAGACAGATGGTCCAAGAAACAACCTGCATATTCAGTATTCCGCCTTTTCATTCACCCTCCTATAGCCCACTGAACATTTTTACTGCTCTCCCGCTCTTTAGGCAAAAATAAAAGACCCAAGTACTAGGGGGAAGGGAAACATTTCCAAAGGAGAACACACTGACCAATATTGCGCCTTTCTTTGTACTCGACATTAGATTTGAATTCCCCAAGTTTGATGTGAAGCCATTATGATGGCTTTTTGAATGGGCAGAGGGAGTTTACAAGGAAGTACAATTTCTTCAAAGTCTTGTAACAAACACCAACATATCGGAAAGCCACCACTAAATACATACCGGTATCTGCTTTACCAAGCTCGTCTTGACCTATAGAAACAAAAACAATTAAATCAGAAGTAAGGAGAAAAAAAAAAGATCCTCTTTTGGTAAGCTGGGATCACATCCATCAGTTTTTTCATGCCTGAGACAGACTGACTGGTCCAGCATCTATAGGCAGACACATTGTACTGGCCGACGCAATGAGACATCCAGTGTTACAACTGGGATTGCTTCCTGCATTATTTTCCCTCCTTTGTACCAACAGGACACCAGAGGCAAAATGCAAAGATGGCCGGATATATGGGCCCTGCACAAGAACTTTACAGCACAATTTTTCCAGCAAGAAAAGCATTTAAAGTTGTTGACCGACCCACAAATATTTCCACAGGATAAGTAACAAATGTAAGAAGGCTGTGGGTCCGGGTGTGTCATCCAGGGAGTGGGGGAGGATGGCTGTGCCCCTGAATTCCCTGTGCGCAGATGTGAAACCACTGCTCTAGTCAATGCCGATGGGACTGCGAAGTGAGGATAACTCAGGCTATTCCACAGACTAGAGCAGTGGTCACGCACGTGTCTTACCCTTCATAGATACAGGGGACAGAGGTCAAACGTCAGGGAACAAGTAGTTAGGACCTTCTAGGTGGACCTGATTTGACTAAAAAGATACATTCTCATTAAAATAAACAATGTGGGTTCCTGTGACACTGCACCAAAACACAGGAAACTGAAGAGCAAGGTCGGCAAAATTGCACCGATAAAGCATGGATGACAATCATGCAGCCTCAACATTAAGTATTACCTTTTCCAGACTCAAAGCCAACTTCTTCATTTTTCCCTCTGAAACCACCTAAGAGAAAAGGGTAAGATGTAGAATTTCACACAATATGGAGAGCAGTGGCAGTAACCCCAGGAAACAGCACCATGTAATGTGATTGAAAATGAATCCAGCCAGCAAAGGAAGCAATATGAATGATCACAATACACTAGGGCAGTGATGGCGAACCTTTTAGAGACCGAGTGCCCAAACTGCAACCTAAAACCCACTTATTTATCGCAAAGTGGCAACACGGCAATGTAACCTGAATACTACAGTCTAATGTAGTCCATCTTCCATGTACTTTATCATTTAGCTATAATAGCCTGCCTGCATTCAATGCGCTGCCTGTGCTGTCCATAGTGCGCCCTGCGCTGATGATGGCAGGAAACATCTAAGGCAATTTGGTACACCATAGACTTTTTCCAGGGTGCGGGTGCCCACAGAGATGGCTCCGAGTGCCGCCTCTGGCACCCGTGCCATAGGTTCGCCATCACTGCACTAGGGAGTGCCTTGTATTAACTTTCTGTACATGATAAACATCATTTGTAGTGACAAAACCCCTTTAACAGGTAATCAATGTACCCCAAATGGTGCCATTAAAAACTTTAACTTGTCTGCTAAAAAACAAGCCCTTATATGACTACATGGATGGAAAAATAAAGTTATAGCTCTTGGAAGGCGATGATTAAAAAATAATGCTTGGTTACTAAGGCCCTAAACAGGAGGGTCATCGAGGGGTTAAACAGGTTGTCCATTCTTGTCATAAGCGTTGGGCCCAGATGGCCAGGCGTATGGAACCAGCCTGGGCCAGCACTCTGCTTGTTCACTAGCTCCCATTGTAGATAATGGGATCTAGGCAAACAGCGTAGGTCAGAAGTCACGCTGTCCTGTAAGTCGCGGAGTCGCTGCTCTATAACTAAGGGTCCATTCACAAGTCGGCAAAATGGGTCCGCATCCGTTCCACAATTATGAGGAACAGGTGTGGACCCATTTATTTTCAATAGGGCCGTAATGTGCTGTCCGCATCTGCACTTCCGTTCCGCCAAAAAATAGAAAATTTCCTATTCTTGTCTGCAATTGTGGACAAGAAAAGGCATTTTCTATGATCGTGCTGGCGATGTGCGGTCTGCGAAATGCGGAACGCACATTGCCGGTGTCCGTGTTTTGCGGATCCGCAAAACACATATGGATGTGTGAATAGAGCCTAAACGTCACAGGCAGATGGACTGAATAATTAAAATCCACAAAGGGTTATTTAGAGTACAAAAAGAAGATTTTTGTGAAACTCACCTGTAAAATCTTTTTCTCGTCTTTTCCATTGGGGGACACAGACCATGGGTATAGCTTAGAGGTATTAGTAGGAGGGACACTATGCAAATGAAAGAGCTCCTCCTCCTCGGGCTATACCCCCCCGACTCCACCAGGAGGAACTCAGGCGTTGCACAAGCAGTAGGAGAAGGAGCAAGAAAAAAATCATGGAAACCATCGGACCAAGCCATAAGGTCCAACCAGAAACAGAAAAACTGAACTAAAGACCCCTCCTGCAACAGGAATAATGGGTGGGAGCTGTGTCCCCCAATGGAAAAGACGAGAAAAAGATTTTACAGGTGAGTTTCACAAAAATCTCCTTTTCTCGTACTTTTTTCCATTGGGGGACACAGACCATAGGACGTCCAAAAGCAGTCCATGGGGTGGGAAAAAATATCAGCACCGCCAGGAGGAACGCCCAACGGTCAAACAGGAACCACAGCCTGCAAAACCCTGCGGCCAAAGCCGCATCAGCCGAAGCCAGTGAATGCAACTGACAAAAATTTGCAAAGGTATGCAAGGACGACCAGGTGGCCGCCGTACACAGCTGAGACGCAGAGGCACGATTGAGTCTTGCCCAGGAAGCCCCCACCGCCCTAGTGGAGTGAGCGGCAATCCTAGCCGGGGGAACTCCACCACAAGCGCGACAAGCCGCGGAAATAGCCAAGCAGATCCAGAGCGCCAAGAACGGCGGACGGAAGCAGTAGCCGCGAGATACACCTTCAGGACCCGTACAACATCCAGGGAATGCAGAGTGCGTTCCTTGGGGTTAGCCGGAGAAGGACAAAAGGAAGGCAGGACAAGATCCTCATCAAGGTGGAAGGGAGAGACCACCCTGGGCAAAAAGAAGGGGACTGGACGGAGCACAACTTAATCCTGGTGGAAAACCAGAAAGGCTCCTGACAGGAAAGAGCGGCCAGCTTCGACACCAGTCTGACTTAAAAGCTCGTGATGGGATGTGAACTCACAGCCACTGCATAATAGCCCAGAACTTTAATCACTACGCTATGTAGCTGTATCAGAAGCTATGGTCACAAGGAAGTCCAGATGAGAACAGTCAGAGAGACCCTCCTCAAAGGCTCGAAGGGGGCCGACAGCAGAGCGCGCAGAACCAAATTGAGATCCCAAGGAGACAAAGGGGGAACATACGGGGAACCGAATGCGCCACCCCCTGAAGAAAGGTCACCACCGGACCCTTAAGAGCAAGGGACCTCTGACGGCCCGCGCCGAAACCTGACCTTACAGGGAACTAAGCGACAGTCCCTGCACAAGCCCAGACTGAAGAAAAGACAGTACCATCAAGATGGAAAAACGAAGGGGAGGGAACCCCGAACCCTCACAAAAGGACAGGAAGGCCATCCAGGTACGATAGTAAATCCGGGAGGAAGACTTCCCCGGACTGATCATGGTCCTAACCACTGAATCCGAGAACCCCATCTTCATCAGGATGGCGGTTTCAACAGTCACGCCGGTAAACGAAGAGACCGTAAATTCCGGTGGAAGAACGGGCCCTGAGACAGTAGGTCCTGTCTGTCGGGAAGAGGCCATGGGGCGTCCGCCAGCAACCGAGCCACATCCGAAAAACCACGCGCGGCGAGGCCACTCTGGGGTGATAACGGTCGGATTCCCTTCCGCCTCGAACTGGCGTAGACCCTTTGGTAGGAGAGGAAAACAGAGGAGGCTGAAGTCCTGCCACGGAGACACCTGCGCATCCATCCGTACGCCTTCGGATCTCGGGCGCGAGCCAGGACCACTGGGATCTTGTTGTTGAACCCGGACCCAATTAAGTCCACATCCGGACGGTCCCATCTGTGGCAGATTTCTTCGAACCCTTCTGGATGCAGAGACCACTCGCTTGGATCCTCCTTGTTGTGGCTTAGAAAGTCCGCTGTCCAGTTGTCCACTCCTGGAATGTAAACTGCTGACAACACCGGAACGTGCGTCTCCGCCCACGTCAGAATTCTCTTCACCTCCTGCATCACCATCCGGCTGCGGGTCCCGCCCTGATGGTCGATATAGGCCACGGCCGCGGCATTGCCCGTTTGAACCCGCACTGGGAGGCCCGCAAGGAGAGAGGTCCAATAGGAGAGAGAGAGAGAGCGGGAAAAAATCGCCCTCAGTTCCAGAAAGTTGATTGGAAGGCGAGACTCTGCCGCAGACCAAATCCCTTGAACCGTGCGAGACTGGAAAACGACCCCCAACCCAGGATGCTGGCATCGGTGGTGACGATCGTCCAGGAGAATGCGAGAAAGGAACTCCCCGACCTCAGGTTCATCGGGAACAGCCACCAAGGGAGAGCTGCCCGAACCCGCTGAAAGGTAAAGGATCTCCTGTTGCGCCAGGCGAGTGTGAAACTGGGCATATGGAAGGCCTCGAAAGAGGCTACCATAAGACCCAGGACCTGCAAGTATTCCCGAATGGAGAGGCACGGGGAGCGCAGCAGATGCGACACTGCCCCCTGGATCTGGGAGGACTTGAAGGCTGGCAGAATACTTTGGCAGCCGAGGTGTCCAAAATCATCCTCCGGGAGAGCCTCTGGGACGGGAAGAGGCAGGAGTTTGGGAAAGTTACCAGCCAGCCGAACCGTTCCAGAGTCTGAACAGTGATCCGGACGCTGTCCTTGGTCTGCGGTAGAGAGGGGGGCCTCTATCCGGATATCGTCCCGATAGGGCAGCAAAGGAATGCCCCTGGTACGAAGAAGCGCCATGAGCGGTCCAGGACCGTGGCAAGGACCCGCGGGGTGGTCGCCAACCCGAAGGAAGGGCGACAAACTGACAGTGTCGACCCTTAATGGCGAAGCGCAGGAATCGATGGTGGGATTCCGCAATCGGGACATGTGATAGGCCTAGGAGCAGCAGGGCGGGCTGACTGGGCCCTCTAGTGCCGGGAAGGCTGGTGTAAAGGAAGGCCTCTTTGCGGGCGACCTGAGACCCCCGGCGGAGGAAGCAGGCGACGGCCTACCAGATGAGAAACGGCAAAAGGCATGCAGAGATGAACTCGTCCAGCTGATCCCCATAAGGTCTGGAAACCCCAAAGGGGAGATTAGCAAGGGAACGCTTGGTGGAGGCGTCAGCGTCCCACACCTTCAATCAGATCTCTTCGCGCTGAGTGACAGATGGCCAACCTGCAGGCAAAGAGGGAAACAATGTCCCTAGAAGCTTCGCAAAGAATCTTAGAAGCCTGAGACATCTGGAGAACCAACTCCAGTGTGTTAGTAGCCGCATCTCGTACCGCCAGTTCCTGGTGGTGGTGCTGTAACCACACCGAGAGAGCACTGGCTACCCCTGCTGAGTGAAAGGTAGGTCACACGGACGCGCTGCCAGCGAAAAAAAGGACCTGGAAGAGAGTCTATGCGTCTGTCTACAGCATCCTGGAAAGAGGAACTGACTAAGACAGGAAGGGCCATATAATTGGCTAATCCGGCCACCGGAGGATCCACCTTAGGGGGAGGAGACACCTCTCCTCGCCGTCAGCAGGGAAAGGAAAGTATATTCATGCGCTGGGTGGTCGAGAACCTTATTAAGACTACCCCAGGCCCTGGACATGACCGTGGAAAAATCCCTCATGGACCGGGAACATGGTAGTCTCCGACTGCCTGGACGGAAAAAGGGGGAACTCCTGACCAGTGGAAGGAGGAGAATCCCCTTGGAGAATAAAGGTGTCTCGGACAGTCGCCACTAAGTCAGCCACCCTGGTGGAGAGCTTAGGCGAGGGGTCCCGCTCCATGACCTAATCAGAGCCGGAAATTCTCCTTCAGACTTGCGCTCCCTAAGGGAGGGGAGAGTCGCCCGAACGCGCCTCTAGACGAGGGGGGGGGGGAGCCGGAGCCATCCGAGGAGGGATGCTGCTGCTCACGCTCCCTGTTAGTAGTCGGGCGTCTTCTGTGGAAAACCACTTAGAGAGGTGGTTGGCGTCACAGGATTTGAAAATGCCCTATAGTCCAAAAAGGACCTGGCTCGTCCGAGCCGGATAATTCCTTTTCCGGTTACTCTCCCTAGGGCAGTCCGAAAGCGCCACAGGCGAGGTGAGGGGGGTGGAGAGACGGAGACATCCGAGGTGGGATGCTGCCGCTCACGCTGCCTCTTCGTAGTCAGTCACCCACTGTGGGGACCACTGAGAGAGATGGAGTAGTTAGCGCCACAGGATTAAAGGACATGGTTGCCTTGGCGACTAAGACCAATTTAGCGGCTGCGCTGGACATGGCAGATGCCCAAGCGGGGACCGCAGGCTCCCAGGGACGTGGAGGAGGGGGGTAAGGCAGGGATGCAGGTAATACTTATCTGCTCCTGCAGATCTTCTCCCTCGACTCCAGGACCAGCAGGGATGCACCTCTTCAGGCTTCTGACTCCTTGTCCAGGAGTGCAGTGTTCTGGTGGAGGGTGGCAGCAGGAGACCCAGTAGCTGGTGGGATACCGGAGCTGCAGGTCGAGCCCGGATCCACTTGTCTTCTTTGGGGGGCAATGGAGGCAGCCAGGCAGCGTCCAAGGACGGCGGCGGGCATTCCACGGGGGACCAGGAAGGCGCCATGCCGACCTGTGTCCCCATCTAGAATAATGTAAACAATTTTTGAAGGCTGAAAGGGGCTTTGAACTCAGAAAGCCTGGACATGGGGCAGCAGCAGCATTACCACTGAGCTACCAGCTTGCCTGGCACAAAACGGAGTAGAGTGATGAGGAGCTGCACGGCCGTGAGCAAACAGAGTCTCCGGTGTTAGGAGAGTCAGAGCGGCATGCCGAGGCTCCGCCCCCTCCCGAACGCGTCATTATGGCGCGAAAAAAGCGCGCACGAAAATAAGCGCGCGCGAAAAATATGCGCGAAAAATATGCGCGAAAATAAGCACGCGCGCGATTTAAACAAACACCACGACTCCCCTCACGTGGTGCAGCAGGGGTTAACGAGGCCATGGAGGAGCGGCCTGCCGGCGGGCGCTGAGAGAGCGCAGCAGCCAAGGCCCGACGAGAGAAGCGCTGAAGCCCACAGTTTAAGGGGGAAGAGATGCCAGTACTCCAGTGCCAAAATGAAGAAAGTGCCCCATCAGGATCCTTCTTCAAGCTCACCCAGGTAGCCACAGACAAACAGACACAGAGGGAGGGGGAGGGACTGGGCAATACTTATCTGCTCAGCATGCTCCCTCGATGTCCAGACCAGCAGGGATGCGCCTCTTCAGACTTCTGACTCCAATCCAGGAGAACAGTGCTCTGGAGGAGGGTAGGCAGCAGGCGTCCCAGCAGCTGGTGGGATGCCGGAGCTAACAGGTCGAGCCCGGATCCACTTATCTTCTTGGGGGGAAATGGAGGCAGCCAGGCAACGTCCCAAAGACGGCGGTGGGCACTCCACGGGGGACCAGGGAGGCGCCATGCCGACCTGTGTCCCCATCTAGAATAAAAATAACAAAAAGGAGTAGAATCAGAGAGTGTCAACCTCCTTCACCAGACACTAAGCAAAGACTGAGTTCCTCCTGGTGGCGTCGGGGGGGTATAGCCCGAGGAGGAGGAGCTCTTTCATTTGCATAGTGTCCCTCCTACTAATACCTCTAAGCTATACCCATGGTCTGTGTCCCCCAATGGAAAAAAGTACGAGAAAAAAACATTTTCATTAGCGCATTATGGGATTCTGACTATGGGGGGAGGGGGGAACCTCTGTCCAAAACCTTCATCCTTCAACCATGGTGTAAACAGGATATAAAATGCATCTCACACTGAAGAAACTGTCCTGCACTACACAAAAACTCCATAGAGGGCTCCGTGTAACGCTTCATTTCCCCGGTGGACTGTTCTCGTCAGTGAACGTCCATGCAGCTGCTCAGAAGAAACAGGAGCCACCATGACAAAGTGGCTCAGCATTTCCTTAGTGTGGCTCCCCTTTTATTACAGTTACCTGGTAATCCCATCCGTGCTGGACAGACAAAGAAATATACCAATAATATACATGACAATACAGAATTCTGACAGAGTAACAGAACCTCACCTCTTCGGCCAAACCCTCTTCGGTTCTCGGAACCACCTGAAATAAGCATAAAAAGGAGGTCTATGCTGGATGAACTATAGTGAGAAACGACATTAAAAATCCATGGGCTACGACAAAGTTGAATATGCAAAACAATTGTCCCATTCAACTCAAACAAAAAAGTTAATTGGAAACTAACCCTACTACGGACATTAGAAGCCTGGTAGTGAGGTATGAAGTTATATGGGACATGGGGCTCTCATTCTCAAGTTTGTTTACACTTCATCTACTCAGACTCCAATACCAATGGTCGGTCAAAAATTTGGCATGATGTTCTCTGCCGAATACACTTAACACAGAAAGTAGCCCAAGTTCTGGAAATGCCCCAAGTAGAACTGTTGAATTTCAACATCATTTTTTTGTTTTCTAGTTAAAATGCTGCTGACTGGTACCTAGCAGCTACTAACTCCACTTACCCTAGCGAGAACACAAGGACATACTGTGTATCAGGGGGTGGGGAGAATTGCCAACGACCATCTAAAGCGTATGGCCTGCTCATATCTCTGACTAGAGATCTAGAATTTTATGCAGTACAGACGTCAGAAAATGTCCTGTAAGCACCTAGGATTGATGGTAATGGAGTCGTCTGTATTGACCATACTGCGCCCTTCCTCTCAATATCTTGCCAAGCCTCTGGCAGCCCCCTTCATGCACTATGGTTTACACCTAAAGTCTGACTCACTTAGCTTACATAAAATAAATGCATAGGGTTACACAAAGGCTGCAAGAAAACAGACAATATTACCTGATCTTCCAAAGTCCCCGGTGTCATCAGACTCCTCACTGTTACCTTAAATGTTATGAAGGACTGGTTAATACAAAAGATTATAACTACAAGAAAATGCACTCACTAAGCATTAAAGGGATTCTGTCACCTGGTTTTCCAAATAGAGATATTGGTATCATATCACATTCCATAATATTAAAAATATACTAGTTTAACCCCACCTGTAGTTTTATTTCTGATAAAAATAGGTTTTATGTATATGGTAATTGCCTTCCTAACGTGCCCAAGGGGCTGTCCCTCCGGCTGTTTGCGCCCAGCGTGCCCCTGATCTCTGAGCCCATTTACTCACTCCTCTCCGGGCTTTTTTTTCCGGAGAGGAGTGAATAAATTAACAGCGGGGCGGCGCTGGGCTCAGAGATCAGGGGCGCGCTGGGCACAAACGGCTGGTGGGCAGCCCCTTGGGCACGTTAGGAAGGCAATTACAATATACATAAAACAAGATTTTTGTGAAACTCACCTGTAAAATCGCTTTCTCGCATAGTTCATTGGGGGGACACAGTACCATGGGTATAGCTTGCTGCTGCCACTAGAAGGCGACACTAGGCTGAAAAAAGACTTCGCTCCTCCCCTGCAGGCTATACCCCCCTCCAGCCTAGAGAGCATGTCAGTCTGTGCTCAAGCAGTAGAAAACATGTGCCAAGTAAAGGAGAATGCAACAAACGCCGGCTGAAGCGTACCCGCTAAACACCCGAACGGCAACCAGACATCCCAATCAACAATACTGGATGGGTGCTGTGTCCCCCAATGAACCACGCGAGAAAGATTTTACAGGTGAGTTTCACAAAATCTCGTTTTCTCGCTGGTATCATTGGGGGACACAGGACTGTGGGACGTCCTAAAGCAGTCCACGCAGAGGGGAAAAAAATCCACGCCCATGGAATAGCACTTAAGAATGCTTAATGCACTACTGCCTGTGAGAACCGGCGGGCCGGAGCATCACTGGCAATGACTAGATAGCACCTGGCAAAAAACCTGGTGAACGTGCGCCAGGAAGACAAAGGCGCTGCCTTATACAACCACGAAGCTAATACAGGGTGAAACATGTATCTCACAAAGAGCTGACCACTGGTCAGACGTGCCAAACTCCACCGGGCAGTGCCTTGCCCCGGGAGCGGAATGCCTAAGCAGCCGCCAAAGGATCCACCTGGAACACCCCTTGGAGACCATCAAGCCCTTCCAAGGACCTCCAGGAATGACCAGGTAAAAATCCGCACGACTGAAAGAGCTAGTCATGGACAAGCAAACCTCCGAGCTTGAATACATTCTGATGGAAAGCTCACTCTTGAGTGCGAGGGATAAGGAAAAAGGGAAAACAATGTCCTGTCAACATGGAAGGCAGCGACTAGTTAGCAAAAAAGAAGGTAATGGGCGGAGCACTGCTTTATGCGAGTACTTGACAAGAATAAATGTAAGTATAAGAAAAGGCACTCCTAAATTCGTTGGATGGAAAAACCTGCACCCAGGAATGCCACCTTTTCAGAAATAAAAAGAGGGGAAGAAGATTTGCAGAGAGGGGTCATGTTCCTCACCGAAAGGCCACCAAACGACCCATCAGTCGTCTGGACGAAACCAGGTAGCTGGCTTTAAATCTAGATGCAGAACCAAAAACCCAGGCCACAGGATACCCCCTGCTAAAGAGAGACGCTCCACAGAAGCGGTCGATTGGCAGACCGATGCCCCAGAGCCGAAGAGGCTTGCAGGGAGACTGAAAAGCTGGTTGATAACCCACAGAGAAAAACGCCTGAATCAGACACGCCCCACCGCAGGCCAAGGAACCAATACATGTGAGATAGGTAGAGTAAAGCTGGTGCGAGAACCGACAACAAGGAGCTCAGTCAATGACCATATATTGACAGCGTGGCAACGCCGCTCAACGAATATTTCAACCAGACCAAGATAAGGGAAATACCCCTGCTGGATGGAGTGCGAAGACAACGTCCAACGCCCCACCTGTACCAGAGAACACTGGTCAGATGGGAAAAAAATGACGAGGAGAGTCCAGAGCAGTGCCACGCATGGCGACTGGTCAGGTAGATAAACAGGAAGAGACAAGCAACCAGCGGTTCGAGGAGTAAGAAGAAATAGAAAAAGTGTTCTGTTCCCAGAACGAAACGTCCATCAGCGGTGGTAATGTATGACAGGACTCCCGCTCCGCGTGGCGAGTCTCAGTCTACCCACGGAATTGGTCGAAAAAAGGTATGATAACCATCGGACTGATCTGACAGACATTACTCATGTCGAAAGAATTGTAGATACGGGTAGCACACCCAGGATCAATAGGAAGGATTCACCTGTAGAAGGAGGGTGTGGAGGCGTCACAGTCCACCAGCCGGGACCACAAACATTAGCCTGTGCCAATGCAGGTAAGGGGGAAAGCAGTAACGTAGGAGTCAGGGTAAAGCTCATTCACCATCTGGGACTGGCACTATACAGAAGAAGCCATAGGATGATAGTGGCGGCGCCATCCTCCGCCTAAGAAGGAACCCATGCAAGGGGAACCACAAGTCTATGGCTAGCATCATATTCCAGCTGAGGAGGGGGCCACCGAATGCGGCGCTAGAAAAATCTGCCACCAAATAAAGGAGCTGTGGAGGAAGAACCCTAGTATGTCATGACAACGCAAAGACCCCCTTGTATCATTGTAGTCACAGCATATCCTGTCAATGCTGAGAGGAAGGTCTGAGGACTTGGAACCAACCCTACTGCCCCAGGTAAATAGAACTAGCCTAAAACACCCCACCAGACAAGGGTGCTGAACAGGAGCAACCGCCAAGCTAGTGTCAGGGAAGAACCCCTACCTGAGGGGGGACGCCCACTGCAACAGCTACGACCCTTAGCACCAGCGTAAAAGATGCACATGCGGAGAACACTGTAAAACTTAAAAACCAGAGTCAGCATAACCACTTTCCCAGATAAAGGAGGAGTGGAGCTAGAGAATACAGAGTCAGTGTGACCCTCGACTGGTCGGAGTGGGATCACAATATTATGTGCAATGGCGAAATGAGATGTGGTCTCTAGGATACTGAAGTGTTGCCGGGTAACACCCTGAGGACAGAGGGCGATATATTCAAGCCCCAAACCAGTATCGGCAGGAAAAAAGGCCACAACGGGGAAATAGCCACGGTATCCATAGTTACCAGATGAAGAGTCCAGGAGACCAAAAGAAGCTAGGGCATCTAGAGTCCTGGCACAGTGGAGGTGCAGCATCTTAAGATGCTCAGTTATCCAGCCGTTAGCGATCACTAACGAAAAGGTAAAATAACAGTAAGCATGGAGACGTCGATGTGACTGAAGAAAACCTCCAGTGGAAGTGCAACATTCCGCTTAAGGAAGGGGGTAGCGCAACAGTCAGAACCGTATCCAACGGTACTGGAAGTACCTCATCAATGGAGTTTGACAATGGCTACGTCAAGCATTGCCTCAGTGGTAGTGCAACAATTCTTCCCCCACAGAGGGAAAAACGCATATGGAAAGAACTGTATCCCGAGGAAGTGTAAGCACCCATCCTAAGGAAAGGGGTGATGCATACTGCAGGAACTGAATTCAAATGGCTGAGAGATTATGCCACTTAAGGAAAAGGGTATGCATATCGTGAGTCCAGTGCCCCGCAAGAGTGCAATTACTCCACCTAGAGAGGGGTAATGCATACGGTAAGTACCGTACCCGTGGAAATGCAATTCCGCCACCTACAAAAGGGGGAATGCCTACCGCCGGCGCTGAAGCCAGTGCTAGTGCCGTTAGTCCACCTATGGAAGGAGGTATTTTCTAAGGCAAGTACCATATCCAGTAATAGTGCAAATACTCCGCCTAAGGAAGGGAGTAATGCATACGACAAATACTGCTGCCTACCGTGAACACAAACTGGGAAGATTGCGCTGGGTAAAGACAAAGTCCGAATCAGTGATCCCCCCACCCCCTAGGACAGAACCTCTCCAGGGAGGAAGGGTGCGTCTGAGCGTGACCCTGGGGAGGAAGGTTGGGGGTGCGGGAGTGACAGAGGAGGAAATACATCCTGCTCTGGTCTGCTTGTGTGCAATCTTGACTCAGTCTTGTCCATGGCAGCCGCAGACTGTCCTGGTGGGATTTATCGACCAAGCTACCCGAGGGGTGGAATGGGAACTTCCAGAGGTTCACTCACCAGACTACGTAGGTGGTGTCTTATCAACTAAATGACCCCGGAGGGTGGATTGGGAAGGTACGGAGATCCTCCATTGGACTGAGCAGGCAGTGCTTATAAACCAAGCAACCCCAGAGAGTGATTGGGAAGGTCCGGAGGTCCTCCATTGTATTGCGCAGGCAGAGCTATCAACCAAGTGACCCCGGAGGGTGATTGGGAAGGTCTGGGGGTCCACCATTGGATTGCGCAGGCAGAGCCATCAACCAAGCGACCCCGGAGGGTGATTGGGAAGGACTGGCGATGCTCCACTGGAGTGCGCAGACGGAGGTCATCAACCACACGACCTCGGAGGGCGAGTGGGAAGGTCCTGCGCAGTCGGTGCTCATCAAACAACTCATGGTGGATTGGGAAAACACAGAGGTCCTCCTCTATCCGAGATGCACTTTAGTTTTCATATTTATTAATTTTAAAATGGATGCCCAGCCTCAAGTGGGCAAGTGGCAGGGAAGGGTTGAAATGCGCAGCAATAAAACACCTTGCACCGCAGATAGTGTAATCCTGTGCCAGCCTCAAAGCTGTGGCTGGCCAGGAAGGGTAAACCTCCTGGAGGACCCAGAGGCTAAAGTTGTGGAGCACGGCCGATTCGGAGCTGCTGGGATCGGAAACAGAAGGGAGGTAGGGTCAAGTGAAGCCAGGGTCCGGTCTTCCTGTGCGGGCTTTAACCCTTCTGGAGCGGCGCGTACGTCGCCTCCTGCCTAGAGGGGTGGATAATAGCGCTGGGGAGCCGGAAGCCTCCTCCGCTCTCCTCCCTGCATGACGCTGGCAGTAAGGTCTGGGCCGCGGCAGCGCGGACGGCCGCCCACTGTGTCCGTGGGACGTGGCCATTAACCCCCTATGCGCCGTGAGGGGTAGTGGAGGGATGCCCTCAGAAATCCTGGGCACAAAAGTTGGAACCCGGCGTCTGCCAAAGAAAAAGTAGGAGTGGGCGTGAAGAGTGGAGTCCGGTGCCTGGCCAAAGAGAGAGAGGGGTCCATAGAGGGAGGGAGGAAGGGAGAGGGTTAAACCTACGTACCTAGTCCCGTGTACTCACTCCATCTTCTCTTCACCCTCCCTAGTGGATCGGCAGGTCAGCTTTTCCAGCTGCTGGCACCAGAGTGGCAGGAGTCTGGCATGGCGGGAGGGTCTTCTCTGGTGGACCTAGGTGACCCCTTGGCTGGCGGGAAGCGATGCTGCCCTGGTCCTCTTTCTTCTGTGGGGAGGTAAGCGGTGGATTTTCTCACCGGTCTTGCTCCCTGGGATAACTGAGGTTGAGCAACTGTTTCCCAAAAAAAAAAAAAAAAAAAGCAATTAAGAAAGCCTCCCTGCATAAGGCAGGGAGGTCTGCCTCCTATGACACTAAGCTAAAAACTGACATGCTCTCTCCAGGCTGGAGGGGGTATAGCCTGCAGGGGAGGAGCTAAGTCTTTTTTCAGCCTAGTGTCACCTCCTAGTGGCAGCAGCAAGCTATACCCACGGTTTTGTGTCCATTAATGATACCAGCGAGAAAACCTTTTTTTATCACAAATAAAACTACAGGTGGGGAAAAACTAGTATATATTTTTTTATGACATAATGGTGACTTATATGACACCAATATCTCTGTATGGAAAAATCGGGCTGACAGAATCCCTTTAAAGATTAAGGCCACGCTCACATCTGTGGTAAGCTGATCCAGCAGAAATGCTGGCTGTCGGCTGGACCAAAAACTACTGCATGCAACATTTTTTGTCCATCCAAAAAGTGATATTTATGCCGCAAAGCAGCCATATCATCGTCAGAACTCATTACATTCACTAGAGATCCAGTGGTGAACTACAGAATCCAGCAATGCTGGATCTGCCAGGCTGCTCTCTGCCCGAGATGTGAGCGGGGCCTAATACTTCAGCGATTAGAAAAGGTCAATTTAACACCAGTAAAGCTAAACCATATTAACCCCAATTACCCAGACTTATGATGGAAAACTATGGAGCCCAAGAAACTTCTCTACATCTATGCCCAAAAATTCAACTGTTTCGGAAAACTGTATTTGAAAAATTAAACAAGATGCTTCATAGAGACATTCAACCATTTCCAGATCTTGCCTTATTTTTCTCCTAAACCATCATATCTCACAAGAAATCAAAACTGTTGGATCACACATTAGCCGCAAGAAGCCTTATAGCAAAGAAATGGAAAAGTCCAGTAATCCCCACAGTCTCAGAAGTATGGACATTGGTCTGACACATGCAACATGGAAATTAAATTTGCCTCATAATCATTAACCCTAAAGAAAACCACAAAATATTGGTCCTCCCGGAATCCACACTTTATAAGGCCAGATATATATACCAAACTGAACTTTCCCTTAATTATAGATATTCTCTAATATAATGCCGATATTTTATCTAAATTATATATCTGTATAATAACTAGCCCTTTATTATTATTTTATATTTATATGAATTTAGCTACTTAATAGCTCATATCAGCATGTCAATCCCACCCCCTTTATTAAACTAAATACTATACACACACTGAACAAAAACAAACACCACTTTTGGTTTTGCTCTAATCAGCACCTTGATATGCCACACCTGTGAGGTGGGATGGATTATTTCGGCAAAGGAGAAGTGCTCACGAACACAGATTTAGACAGATTTGTGAATATCATCTGAGTGTAATGGGTCTTGTGTCTGTAGAAAATGTTTCAGATCTTTGAGTTCAGCTCATGCAAAATGGGAGCAAAACTGAAAGTGTTGTTTATATTTATGTTCATTGTAGATATAAATTAATTCCAAATCAAATGTAATTATAACGACAAATTATTCTTCACATTTACAGTAATATACTACAAATTATTAAAATTTAAAAATGACAAAACCATGTAAAAGTTTTATTGATGTCTATTAACCACATAAAAGGAAATGTAAAGTTAAAATATTATAAACTAATAAAAATGTAATGTTTGAAAAAAAAAAAAAAGGTCAATCTTCTATGTTTCAATAGAACTATAAAAAAAAGATGGGTACTGCAACCTGGTCCCATTCATTTCAATAGCACTGTGCTGCAATACCGGGCACAACCCATTGCCAAGCATGCTGCTGTTCTTTGGAATTAAGAATCTTTTTTTTAGTCCTGGAGAAAGGCTCGACAGCAGAAAGACCTCCTGGTCCATCTAATCTGCCTTTATATCTTAGGACAGGGGGCAGGTATAAGTCAGACATGGGTAAACTCACTCGCTGTTAATTTCCTAACTACACTGAAATACTCTTTTGGTGTAATATGTCCTGACACGGGATGAGCGAATAGACTTCGATTTGCATAAAACGTTATTGTAATACTGTACCGGAGCTCCTTACAGTATTAGAATGTATGGGCTCCGATGAGCCGAAGCTATTACTTTGCAAAGCCTTGCAAGACTTCATGTAATAACTTTGTGAATTCATTATTACTGTAAGGCGCTTTGTTCACATCACCGTTTTTAGCCTTTCCGTTCTCCTGTTCCGTTTAGGAGCAGAACGGAAAAGACGGATTCGGCACATAACTGAGCCGAACGGAACCCAAGAACCCCATAGACTATAATCGGGTCAGTTAAGTCCGCTCAGAAGATGATTTTGGAGCTGAGACAAAAGTAGTGCATGCAGGACTTTTGTCTCTGCTTCAAAAATCTTCCTCTGAGTGGAAACCTATGAGGTCCTTAGGTTCCGTTCAGCTCAGTTATGTGCCAAATCCGTCCCTTCTGTTCTACTGCTCCTAAACAGAACAGGAGAACGGAAAGGCTGAACGGTGATGTGAACGAAGCCTTTAAAAAAAAAAAAAATTAATACCGAACTCTGGTTCGGTTCCAAGGTACCACTAGGGACCAGAGTTCGGTATCAAGGTTTTTGTACAGTAATTCACAAAGTTATTACACGAAGTTTTGCAAGGAGTCGCAAAGTAATAACTTCGGCTCATCGAAGCAAATACATTCTAATACTGTACGGATCACTTGCTCCATACTGTATTACAAAGATTTGCTCATCCTTAGACCTGACATTGGTTCAGCTCCAAACACCCCCCATTGCACACCCTGTTATTGCGTTCAAGTTTTTTTCCCTATAAAAACCTTGAGATGTATTTATGCCTGTAACATATTTAAAAAGGTATGTTTTATGATCAAGAACCTCCATTTTTGCAGCCCACTTTTTCACCCACTCCATGTTAGCCATATCTTTCTAGATGGGGTCTTCAGATGTGGTCTCACTAGCTCTCTATACATCAGGATCACAATCTCTTCCTACTGGTTTTACCTCTAGCTATCAGCCAAGCATCCCACCTGCCTTCCCACACTGTCTGTCTAGGGACAGTTCGTCTTATCTGGGACCCTGTTCCACAGGTAACAATGGCTTCTGGGACTGCGCCACCATACCCAGATGACCGTCACCCACTGGTAAGACTGTTCCCGTTTATATATGTATTTTTCGGTGGAACATATACCTGCTTTGGAGTATAGTGTTACTTTTTCCACATGGGCTTTACCATATCAATGTGGTCTCCTATTGTGATTATGTGATTTGTGTTTGTGACACGTTTGTGGTGTGCACATTTTTTTGATATCATGTGTTATGTCCGTGTTTTTTAACCACATATCTAATAAACGTTAAGTCTTAAAATACGCTACCTCCTCCTTCTATACATATTCAGTACCATGGTAGCTGGAAAGCGTTATTTACTCTCGCTGGTTGGGCAATTTCACTTATTTACTTCCCACACTGTGCACTTATTTTGAAGCTGTCTGATACCAGGACCCCTGGATCCTTCTCTTCTGAAGTCCTCGCTAACACAGAGCTGCTTATACGATACTCAAACTGAGGGTTCCTTCTCCTCAAGCGCATTACTTCACATTTTAATCATTTGGCCAGAGAATTTTTTTTTTCCACGTTACTAAACCCTCCAGGAATATCCGCCCTGTTACACACAATCCCTTTAACACAAGTGAAATACATCAGGAAAACAGACTAACCGCTTACTAACAACTCACCCCTTCTCCCAAAGCTTCCAAAACCACCACTGTCACCTAAAAAGATGGAAAATATAAGACATATTAAAGACCAAAAAAAGGAATTAGATTGTAGAGGTCTCTAAACTCAGTCCTCATGAATCCCCAATTCACTACACCAGGATACCCATTACCTCTTCATGACTCTTGACGTAACTGTAGTGGTTTACCCAAGAGACGTATGAATGAGCTCACAAACCGATCCTGCTTCATATGTAGCAAGTACTGGCTGGATAATACAGCCGACACCAGCACATAATGATTGGGATTGGACATGACGCCAATCCTGGATCATTTAAACTTCTCAGATGTTGCAGTCAATAGTGACCATGGCATCTAGTTGGTTAAATAGCAAAAGGAGACTACTACAGATAGAAACCCCTGCAACAAATACAGAAGCCCAGTTCTTGTGAAATCACACAAAGCGCCATTATCCTTTAAAAAACTAAGAAAACCTACCTCTCTGTAGTACAGGTATATATTGCAGCCATAGGCCCCAATTTCTGACTGAGGCCAAAAGAGTCCTTGGTTTCTTGTCTTTTTTTTGAACATTGTTAAATGGTTTTGATAAAACAAAATCAATAAAATTGTCTTATGTTTGAACAGAAATCTCTCAGCACAAGCCCTTTTGTCAGTAGACCGATTCCAGCGCTCCAGATGGCGACTAAAATGGTCGCCAATGCGCCTTAAAATTTGCAGATGGCGACAAGACTTTTTAGCCTTGTCGCCATTTGCGACCAGGCTGCCGCGCTGTAGCTGGATATTGTGGCGGGGCACGGGCATATGTGACGCGCTGTCATCTCAGACTCCTAGAGAAACCGACAGGAATGGAGCGGAGCTGAAGTAAGTGTCCATGGTGCTGTAACAGGAAGAGGCAGAGCCCACAGTCATGACAACTTAGCGGCGGCCTCGCTTTTTGGCAGTGTCGGGAGCAGCTTTCAGCCGGGGTGTGTGAGGTAGGCGCTCTTAGCGGGAAACGCTGTTGTTCTCGGGGCTGCTGTGTGAGTGGCACTGGTGTTCGGGGAGCAGGGCAGAGCCAAAATGAGCGCAGCCGATCGGGAGATCATCCGTATTGCTAAGAAGATGGAGCGGATGGTGCAGAAGAAAAACACGGTCAGTGGTGCCTTCTGTGCCCGGCGGGTGAGGGGGAGCTGCCTGCTGTGGGCTCACTGAGGACGACTTACCTGCGGCCAGCGGGAGCCACCTGAGGACAAAGCAGGCTGACTGCAGGAGCTCTGCTCTGGGCCCTCAGGTCCTTCTCGGGTGGTATCAGAAGTGCCCCCTGATGCAGCAGAATACAGGCTGCTGTGAATGGAGGGCTGTATCTGAGGCATCAGGGTGACCAGCCTCACATAGGGTACTTTCACATTAGCGTTTTTCTTTTCCGGCATAGAGTTCCGTCACAAGGGCTCTATACCGGAAAAGAACTGATCAGGCATATCCCCATGCATTCTGAATGGAGAGCAATCCGTTCAGGATGCATCAGGATGTCTTCAGTTCAGTCATTTTGACTGATCAGGCAAAAGATAAAACCGTAGCATGCTACGGTTTTATCTCCGGCCAAAAAAACTGAAGACTTAGCATTTTTTTCCCATAGGAATGTATTAGTGCCGGATTCGGCATTCAAAATACCGGAATGCCGGATCTGTCCTTCCGGCATGCGCAGACCGGTAAAAATACAAGACCGATCCGTCTGTCCGCATGACATGCGGAGAGACGGACCCATCCTTGCAATGCATTTGTGATCCGGATCCGTCTCACAAATGCTTTCAGTCAGCGGCGGATCCGGCAGGCAGTTCCGACGACCGAACTGCCTGCCGGATCACACTGCCGCAAGTGTGAAAGTAGCCGAATACTCTAATTATTCCCTTTCTGATCAGGTTCTGACGTTAGGGATCTGTTCATGTTCATCGGTCTGTCAGGATCTCCAGTATCTGTTATACCGTAATTACATGTATTTTAAATTTGGCGACTAAAAATGTAATTTGGCTCCTAAATTTTTCAGGTTAGGAGCCAATGGCTCCTTGATATTTTTTTTAGTCTGGAGCCCTGGATTCCCTTCCATACGAGATCAGAACAGTGATCACTCATGTAATTGTTGTCAGATTAAAAATGGCCAACTACTGGGAAATCTAATTCCTCTCCATTCAACAAAATCATAAGCATGATTAATGAGAACGGCTCAGAGAAACTAATAGCTTCTTCCATAAATAAAATACCCCAGTTCATTAAGAAATTGAATGTATGGCTTAAAGGGAACCTGTCACCGGGATTTTGTGTATAGAGCTGAGGACATGGGCTGCTAGATGGCCGCTAGCACGTCCGCAATACCCAGTCCCCATAGCTCTGTGTGCTTTTATTGTATAAAAAAACTGATTTGATACATATGCAAATTAACCTGAGATGAGTCCTGTATGTGAGATGAGTCAGGGACAGGACTCATCTCAGGTTAATTTGCATATGTATCAAATCAGTTTTTTTTACACAATAAAAGCACACGGAGCTATGGGGACTGGGTATTGCGGATGTGCTGGTGGCCATATAGCAACCCATGTCCTCAGCTCTATACACAAAATCCCGGTGACAGGTTCCCTTTAAGTTCCCTTTGAATAAAATATCTCTACAATATTAAGATGTGTATGAATAAGAATGGTAAAGAAAAGGTCAACCATCTTTGGTTTCTAGTCATTGCCAAAAGCGATTTATGCATGGTGCCACTGTGCCCAACACTAAGTACATTTTGTTCATATTGTGGCCGACTTATGCCCCTGTACGGCTGCACAGCAGCATTAAATGGCCTTCGTGACATATGTTTGAAGACTGGATGTGTATGTGGACATCGCTCACACTAACCTGATCGTCCAAAGTCCCTCCTGTTATCTGAATCCTCACTGTCACCTACAGAAAGAGGTGTTATAATGTAAATGAGCTTCATAAAAACAGTTATCAGCACAGATCATGAAAAAACAAGAGGTGTTTGGGCCCTTACCTCTTCTTCCAAAACCACCTAAAAAATAAATAAAAAAAATACAATAGTATAATAAAATAGTTATTGTACTCATGCCAGAGTTTATAGGTACCAGGGCAGTCTCCCTTCGGCCTCTGTCAGGATGGTATTGTATAGGCGACAGCTTGTTGTCCTAGACACTGGACAACCACACAATGTACTTTACATCAAAGTGCACTTTTTTTAGCATAATGACCAAAAGCCAATGTACAGCTAAAAAAAATTGCATGAATTCGTAAAATAAGGGGTTTCCGAGATTTTAATACTAATCACTTATCCTCAGGATAGGTAATCAGTATGTGATCGTGAGGGTCCGACACCCTGGACCTCCGCCGATCAGCTGGTAGAGAAGGCAGCAGCAGCTTTTCCTAGGCCACCAACATTCATTGGTCACATGACCTGGGCGAAGCAAAGCCCCATAGAAGAAAATAGGGCTGAGTGTGATACCAAGCACAATGAACAGTGAGGGAGGAAGGCGGCCGCGGTGCTCACAGGAGAGCTGGTCCCGGGTGTCAGCACGCCACTGATCAAGTACTTATACAGGGGAGTCCTCCTGCATAACGGAAACGAGACGGATCCGTTTTGCAGCCCATATACTTCTATTATGACGGAATGAATAAATGAATGAATGCCTCTAAAGGGATTCAGTTATAGAATTGCGTTATGGCCCGTGGTAACGGAATCCATTACGCAATTCACCTTTTACCAGTAAACGAAAACGAATTTCAAAATATGAAATTCGTTGATCTCTAGTCATCAGCATTAAAATTTCGGAAAATCTTTTTAATTTACACCCAAGGTGTGAACAGAGACTAAGAGTGGACACATCACACTCACAACCAACCTGTTTTTCCGAAATCCCGCTTGTTATCTGAATCATCATCATCGCCTAAAAAAAATACAGATTCGTTATAATGTAAGTGATCTTTATAGAAAGTTATCAGCACAGATAAAGCAGTAGGAAATATAATGGGGAACATGTGACCCAGACAAGCATTCGCTGGGATTCATACAGGGGCAAAATAAATTTGAGAGAACCTACCTCTTCTGCCAAAACCACCTCTGCCACCTACAATAAAAGAAATTGAGAATTTATTTTATGACAGATGTTATAGACCACAGGAGAGGTCAGACAGCACAGCAAGTGATGACAGGAGACAACAGGACAACTGTTTGCTGCTGTATCTCCTATGACCAGCTCTGAGAACCTCCAGTAGCAGCTACATTCATTTCTGGATGGTTGTATCTTTAGGATCTTAAAGGGAGTGTCCGTAGGAAATTCACTGATACACTAGGCACTTGTAGGACTAGAATGAACTCATACCTTTCACTTAGTGATCCATTGCTTCATGCTGGAGAAAGGCACCATTAATCCATATGCAAATGAGCAGTCAAATGCCCTGGGGGAGGGCCCTGACCACTATGTGCACCCTTGCTCCTCCTGCTTCCACTACAAGCCCCTCCCTCCTCTTAACTGATCGAGCTGCCAGCCCGGTCACCTCACCCGGAGCCGTTAATCAAGGAGAGGGTCGGGGCTGCAGGACAAGCAAATGTGCACAAAGTGAATATTAGGGTTGTGGTGGATTATGGACGTGTAACATTCAAAACTTCTGGCATAACATCCAATATATAGAAGCACACTGGAAAATAAATCTAACACACTTGTGGCTATTTGCTTTTTTGGCGTTGCACCACCTGTTTGGCAGCTCCATTGGATTACGTTTGTACCTCCGCACCTGTGTTGCTCGCAAAGGCTGCTGGGATCGATCAGGGGATTCAGGTTGTGCCGCCTAGCCTCTCTTTACCTTGTAAATCTAACACTAAACCTGATATTTTTCATTTCAAACAACAAGACAGCAAAAATCAAACATCACAAATACCACAAATAATCCATGCTGTACTATTAGTAGCTAAAGGATGTATCATGAACTCTTGGATACACAAGACAACACGCACAACTGCAGAAGTAGTTGATGTGTACGGAGAGAATCGATACATTAAATAACAGAAGAAAAAAAAATCCTTTTCTCGCAGGATGCATTGGGGACACAGCACCATGGGTATATGCCCAGCTGCTACTAGATAACAGAAAAGTTGGCTCTGCCCAGGTGGGCTATACCCTCTCCACAGCCACTAGGCTATTCAGTTTGTACCAATATCAGTAGGAGAGAGAAACAAAGGCGAAGAACCAACATGTCCTAGACCGGGGAATGAAAAGAGAACAGCAACACGGTGACCGGAAGAGCCAAGAAAACAGAGGGTAGGATCTGTGACCCCCAATGCATCCTACGAGAAAAGGATTTTACAGCGAGTACAAAAATCCAATTTTCTCGTGAATGGCATTGGGGGACACAGCATCATGGTACGTCCCGAATCAGTTCCTGAGGGTGTGATTGAAAAGTCATGCAAAAAGTCAGGTGCATAGGTTCAGGAGAACCATGTGACACGACAGGACCAGGAGAGAGCCAGCATGAAATTGTCCCAAGAAAAAAATGGGAGACCGTAAGGATCCCAAGGGCAAGTGCACAGGAACAAGGGCTGCCAGAAGGAACAAGGAAAACACCCAGCTCCACCCAAGGTGAGAGAAAACCTGGCAGGACTACACAGACATGTAGAAACCAACTTCCAACCAGCACACTGAAACCACCAGGGAAGAGAAAGGAAACCGACAGGTGCAGACGATTGCAAGGCCCAAAGGAACTGCCCTTGTGTCCTGTAGCACAACTAATCAGAGAACATAAGGGGGTACAAGGAACACCCGGACGATGAGTGAACTACGGGGCCATGTCCAATACTTGGGCAAGCAGCTGAAAAATTCCACCCACCGGCCGGTCAGTGGCACTCAGTAGCCCTGTCACAGCCATATCAGAGAGGACGTCCAACAATGACAGTTGTCCTTAACCACCCAGAGATTCTGTATGGTGAAGAACCTCCAGCGATGAGCCAAAAACGGCAGTCGCGGGTGGTGCCGACAATACTTTGTACCTCTGCACGATAGAAGATCCAGTGGTGATTACTGTAAACTACCAGGAATAGAGGTCACTCCAGAGAAAGAAAGCAGAGAGAGACAAGGCGAGTACTCCATAACATGGGGTAACACGTCTGTGCAGCATACAGTAGTACTTTACAAGGTTGACAAGGAGCAAACCTAACAAAACCAACAACCACCTGCCCATGGTGAAGGAAGTGTGGTTGGTTATGGACCACCCTGGTCGGATCTGAAAAAGCCAGCTATACACTGGATTTAACAGTCGCAACACTGGTCCGATCAAGAAGGGGGAAAACTGGACCACCCCGGAGACATGGTTACCAGGTACATGCTGTAACCAGGATGGTAAGTTGTAGACCGTGGCTTGAGAAGGTACGAGTAGACCCTAGAGCACGACAGTAACTGGGTGCTAGATGCATGTTATAACCAGATAAGAGTAATGAATACAGCGACTAGGGATGGAAACATCACTCCGTAGGACAGACAAGAGCCTGGGGGAAGGAAGCACCCAGTAATACAGAAACTGTATGAGCCAGAGACTGCAGCATAGGGCCCAGCACCTGGGACACTGCAAATACCTGCCTATAATAGGGGTAAAGAGGCTGCATGTTACACTATGAAAATGGAAACAGACAGCATCCGGGAATGCTGCAGTATCTGGCGATGGTACAAACACTGTACCTGTAAGGAAGAAATACGGCTGTGTAGTGCAGAGGTAAAACCAGACAGGTGAAATAGGTACAGCACCTGGAGGTGGAAGAAGCACTCCACTTGAGGGGAGCAATGTGGCTGCATGGTGCACCCTAGAATCTGAGAGGTGCAACGGCAACCGCATCAGAAAGGGACATAAAGTGCACCCAGGAAGGGGGAAAACAGGGCAACATGGTGCACACTATAATCAGGTAGGGGCAATGGTCACGGCAAGTGAAGGGCCTCCATATCTTGCCTGGAAAGGGGGCCACATGGAACACCAGAGCCAGACAGGAGTAAGATACATCACCTGGAGATGGTGCAGGTACTCTACCTATGGGGATCAAGATGGCTGCTTGGTGCACACTAGAACCAGGAAGGCGCCATCGCTACGGCAATTAAAGTGACTTCTATATCTCACCAGGAAAGGGAGAGATAGGACCGCATGGAACACCATGGAGCCAGACAAGAGTAACAGATACATCACCTGGAGATGGTACAGGTACTCTACCTATGAAGGAAGCAAAGTGGCTGCTTGGTGCAAATCATAATCAGATAGGTACAATGGTCATGTTAAACGAAGTTGGCCTCTATATCTCACCAGGTAAGGGAGAAATAGGGCCACATGGTACTCCATAGAGCCAGACAGGAGTAATGGCTACAGCATCTGGAGATGGTGCCGGTGCTCTACCTATGAAGGAAGCAAAGTGGCTGAGGCAGGTACAATTGCCCTCTGCTGTCTTCAGGTGCCACAGGGTTACCCCATCAGCAGACAACACGGGGCCTGTGCAGACGCAGTAATGGGGACTGGGTAACTGGCGAGGTACTGAAGTATGCGCCCGCAGGGGGTGCAACTAAAGTGGCAGACCACGATGGAGCACCTGCCTGCAGCAGGTGAAAACCTGCAGAGGAGAAAAAAAAATGTAGATGAAAAAATAAAATAGCAGCAAGACCTGGAGGAAAAAAGCAGGTCAGGTCTGCCTCCTACGGACACTAGACTAAAACTGAATAGCCTAGTGGCTGTGGAGAGGGTATAGCCCACCTGGGTGTAGCCAACATTTCTGTTATCTAGTGTCGCCTGGGCATATACCCATGGTGCTGTGTCCCCCAATGCCATTCACGAGAACACAATTTCTTAAAAAAATGGAAAACTTATTGAAACACTTGCAAACTCACAAAATAGAAAATCTGATGACTCCATTCCAACACAGAATAGTAGAAAAATAAAAAAACAATAGGGAAACTAAACATTTATAAAATATGTGCGTATGTTACACCTGTGTCCTAATATTAATGTTAAATTATATATTTATATAGTTTTTTGTTCTTTTGTTTTATGACTTGTATTTGTTATACCTTTTATCTGTATTATAACTGAAAATAAAAAAAAAATAAAAAAAAACTATGCAAAAGTATTTTATTTTTTCCACCCATTTGATAATCCAGTGTCTTTAGATTTAAAATAACCAAAGCAAAGGGGCTTCCATAAAACCAAAGACCACAAGAGGAAAGGGACGGTGTTTTTAGACTGCTGAGGCCCCGTCAGAGAGACCAAATACACTGCATCTGCAGCGAATGTGAGGAGGACTAGAGGGGGAGGATGCCTTAAACACTACTTTCCTATAATCAGTGGTGCTCCTGGCAGTCAGTCTATTGTATTCCCTGTTAAGCTTGTAAAAAAAAAAAAAAAAAAAACGCCAAAAAATGCAGCAAGGTGAGATGTGTGAACATAGCCTTTAAGCTACATTTACAACCACATTACCTGATCTTCCAAATCCATTGCCGCCAGAATCATCATTGCCCCCTAAAAACATACAAAGAAATGTTACATCGAACAGTATAAAAAAAACGACCCTTATTCTTAATTAAAAGACTTTACTGTCACTTAAAGGGGATGTTCCATCTAAACACTTACAGCATATCAATGAGATGCCATGAGGGTACAGACAGTTTTCGGGTGAGGATTTTTTTTCCCAAAGGATTTATACTTCTTTCCTCGTGGATCCACTTCTGGCTTTGGCTCAGTCATGCAGGTAGATCTGCCTAAACTCCTTGTCCCAAAACCCGTGTGGCCGTACCCAAAGTGTTTAATAGGTGACAGTCCACCTCTGGGTGTTTTTTTTTTTTTAAAGAAGTTGTGAAAGGATAAAGCTGCACGCATGCTCTCCATTCATGGAGGGGTCCTGGTCTTCACAGGCATGGTATTCAGACATTCATATTCATGACTATATCACATGCTGTAAAACTGATTCTAGCCCAATCTATTTATATTCCATAGCATAAAATCTAATTTAATACCAAATTAGAGTCAGTTTGGGTTACCTTGCAGCTTTATAATCATAAGGTAACTCGTGTAGGTGTGATATATAGACCACCTAGCCAAGTCAAAGAATTCGATCTACTAGTTGAGTAAATAGCTAAAATGACA
Source organism: Bufo gargarizans (assembly GCF_014858855.1). Taxonomy (NCBI): domain Eukaryota; kingdom Metazoa; phylum Chordata; class Amphibia; order Anura; family Bufonidae; genus Bufo; species Bufo gargarizans. The sequence goes on along the minus strand of NC_058080.1, from coordinate 754,679,093 downwards.
TTGAAGGGGGAAGTTATCATTATTGGAGACTTCAATCTTCCAGATGTAAACTGGAAAACCAAAATAGCTAGTTCTGCCAGGAGTACAGATATTCTAAATTCCCTACTGGGATTATCTCTACAGCAAGTAGTTGAGGAGCCAACCGGAAGGAGGCCATTTTAGATTTAGTATTCACAAATGGGAATTTGGTATCTGATATTACTGTAGGGGAAAGCTTGGGATCTGCAGGCACATTTATAAGATTAGGCAGAGAGGCCAAACATGTTAAGAGCTTCTAAAGCACAGGCAGAAGAGAAATTAGCTCAGTCAGGGAAAAAAGGCGATAAGACATTCTTCAGATACATAAATGAAAAAAGGAAACTAAAACAAGGAATTAAATTAAAAACTAAAGAAGGAAGGTATATGGAAGATAAAGAACTAGCTGACTGCCTCAATGAATACTTCTGTTCAGTTTTTACAAAGGAAAATTAAGGAAAAGGACATCAGTTAAGGGAGGAAGACTAATGAATCTTTTGATTCATGTGTCTTTACAGAGGACAGCTGACTAAAATCAATACAAATAAGTCACAGGGGCCTGATGGGATACACCCAAAGCTATTAAAAGAGCTTAGCGGTGAACTAGCAAAACCATTAACAGATTTATTTAACCAATCACTGATAACAGGAGTCGTCCTAGAAGATTGGAAATTAGCAAATGTTGTGCCCATTCACAAAAAAGGTAGTAGGGAGGAATCGGGCAACTATAGGCCAGTAAGCCTGACCTCAATAGTGGGGAAATTAATGGAAACCATACTTAAGGAGAGGATTGTGGAACATCTAAAATCACATGGATTGAAAGATGAAGAACCGCATGGGTTTACTTCATGGAGATCATGTCAAACTAATCTTTGATTTTTTTTTATTGGTTGACTAAAATAATAGATGGCGGAGGTGCAGTATACATTAGTAAGGCTTTTGATACTGTCCCACATACAAGGCTTATCAATAAATTGCAGTGCTTAGACTCCCATATTGTTGAATGGATTAGGCAGTGGCTGAGGGACAGACAACAGAGGGTTGTAGTCAATGGACTATATTCAGACCATGGTCTTGTTACCAGTGGGGTACCTCAGGGATCTGTTCTGGGACCCATATGGTTTAATATCTTTATCAGCAAAATTGCAGAACGCCTCGATGGTAAGGTGTGTCTTTTTGCTGATAACACAAAGATTTGTAACAGGGTTAATATGTTCCTATCTGAGGAAAGGGATTTAGGGGTCATTATTTCAGAAGACTTCAAGGTAGGCAGACAATGTCATAGAGCAGCAGGAAATGCTAGCAGAATGCTTGGGTGTATAGGGAGAGGAATTACCAGTAGAAAGAGGGAGGCGCTCATGCCGCTCTACAGAGCACTAGTGAGACCTCATTTGGAGTATTGTGCTCAGTACTGGAGACCATATCTCCAGAAGGATATTGATACTTTGGAGAGAGTTCAGAGAAGAGCTACTAACTTTTAAATACATAAAGGGAATCAAAAAGGTAAAAGAGGAGAGAATATTTATTAGAAAAACTGCTACAAGAGGACAGTTTTAAATTAGAGGGGCAAAGGGTTAAAAGATCAGGAAGTATTACTTTACTGAGAGAGTAGTGGATGCATGGAATAGCCTTCCTGCAGAAGTGGTAGCTGCAAATACAGTGAAGGATGAAGGAGTTTAACCACCTCCGGACCGCCTAACGCACATGTGCGTTCCGGAGGTGGCAGGCTGGCGCACAGTCACGCATATATGCGTCATCTCGCGAGACGCGAGATTTCCTGTGAACGCGCGCACACAGGCGCGCGCGCTCACAGGAACGGAAGGTAAGCGAGTGGATCTCCAGCATGCCAGCGGCGATCGTTCGCTGGCAGGCTGGAGATCCGAATTTTTTAACCCCTAACAGGTATATTAGACGCTGTTTTCATAACAGCGTCTAATATACCTCCTACCTGGTCCTCTGGTGGTCCCTTTTGTTAGGATCGACCACCAGAGGACTCAGGTAGGTCAGTAAAGTCGCACCAACCACCACACTACACTACACCCCCCCCCCCCCCCCCCCCCCCCCCCCGGTCACTTATTAACCCCTTATAAACCCCTGATCACCCATGATCACCCCATATAAACTCCCTGATCACCCCCCTGTCATTGATCACCCCCCTGTCATTGATCACCCCCCTGTCATTGATCACCCCCCTGTCATTGATCACCCCCCTGTCATTGATCACCCCCCTGTCATTGATCACCCCCCTGTCATTGATCACCCCCCTGTCATTGATCACCCCCCTGTCATTGATCACCCCCCTGTCATTGATCACCCCCCTGTCATTGATCACCCCCCTGTCATTGATCACCCCCCTGTCAGGCTCCGTTCAGACGTCCGTATGATTTTTACGGATCCACGGATACATGGATCGGATCCGCAAAAAGCATACGGACGTCTGAATGGAGCCTTACAGGGGGGTGATCAATGACAGGCGGGTGATCACCCATATACACTCCCTGATCACCCCCTGTCATTGATCACCCCCCTGTAAGGCTCCATTCAGACGTCCGCATGATTTTTACGGATCCATGGATACATGGATCGGATCCGCAAAACACATGCGGACGTCTGAATGGAGCCTTACAGGGGGTGATCAATGACAGGGGGTGATCAGGGAGTGTATATGGGTGATCACCCGCCTGTCATTGATCACCCCCCTGTAAGGCTCCATTCAGACGTCCGCATGCGTTCTGTGGATCCGATACATGTATCCATGGATCCGTAAAAAATCATGCGGATGTCTGAATGGAGCCTTACAGGGGGGGTGATCAGTGACAGGGGGGTGATCACCCTGATTACCCCGCTGTCATTGATAACCCCCCTGTAAGGCTCCATTCAGACGTCTGCATGCGTTCTGTGGATCCGATACATGTATCCATGGATCCGTAAAAAATCATGCGGATGTCTGAATGGAGCCTTACAGGGGGGTTATCAATGACAGGGGGTGGTGATCAGGGTGATCAGGGTAATCAGGGTAATCACCCCCCTGTCACTGATAACCCCCCTGTAAGGCTCCATTCAGACGTCCGCATGCGTTCTGTGGATCCGATACATGTATCCATGGATCCGTAAAAAATCATGCGGATGTCTGAATGGAGCCTTACAGGGGGGGTGATCAGTGACAGGGGGGTGATCACCCTGATTACCCTGATCACCCCCCTGTCATTGATAACCCCCCTGTAAGGCTCCATTCAGACGTCCGCATGCGTTCTGTGGATCCGATACATGTATCCATGGATCCGTAAAAAATCATGCGGATGTCTGAATGGAGCCTTACAGGGGGGGTGATCAGTGACAGGGGGGTGATCACCCTGATCACCCCCTGTCATTGATAACCCCCCTGTAAGGCTCCATTCAGACGTCCGCATGCGTTCTGTGGATCCGATACATGTATCCATGGATCCGTAAAAAATCATGCGGATGTCTGAATGGAGCCTTACAGGGGGGGTGATCAGTGACAGGGGGGTGATCACCCTGATTACCCTGATCACCCCCTGTCATTGATAACCCCCCTGTAAGGCTCCATTCAGACGTCCGCATGCGTTCTGTGGATCCGATACATGTATCCATGGATCCGTAAAAAATCATGCGGATGTCTGAATGGAGCCTTACAGGGGGGGTGATCAATGACAGGGGGTGATCAGGGAGTCTATATGGGTGATCACCCCCCTGTCATTGATCACCCCCTCACCCCCCCCCCCCCCCCCCCCCGGTCACTTATTAACCCCTTATAAACCCCTGATCACCCATGATCACCCCATATAAACTCCCTGATCACCCCCTGTCATTGATCACCCCCCTGTCATTGATCACCCCCCTGTCATTGATCACCCCCCTGTCATTGATCACCCCCCTGTAAGGCTCCATTCAGACGTCCGCATGATTTTTACGGATCTCAGGAGAAGTTGGGGAATGTGTTTTGGGGTGTCATTTTACATATAACCATGCTGGATGAGAGAAATATCTTGGCAAAAGACAACTTTTCCCATTTTTTTATACAAAGTTGGCATTTGACCAAGATATTTTTCTCACCCAGCATGGGTATATGTAAAATGACACCCCAAAACACATTCCCCAACTTCTCCTGAGTACGGCGATACCAGATGTGTGACACTTTTTTGCTGCCAAGGTGGGCAAAGGGGCACATATTCCAAAGTGCACCTTTTGGATTTCACCGGTCATTTTTTACAGATTTTGATTGCAAAGTTCTTCTCACACATTTGGGCCCCTAAATTGCCAGGGCAGTATAACTACGCCACAAGTGACCCCATTTTGGAAAGAAGACACCCCAAGGTATTCCGTGAGGGGCATGGCGAGTTCCTAGAATTTTTTTTTTTTTTGTCGCAAGTTAGTGGAATATGAGACTTTGTAAGAAAAAATAAATAAATAAAAATCATCATCATTTTCCGCTAACTTGTGACAAAAAATAAAAAGTTCTATGAACTCACTATGCCCATCAGCGAATACCTTAGGGTGTCTACTTTCCGAAATGGGGTCATTTGTGGGGGTTTTCTACTGTTTGGGCATTGTAGAACCTCAGGAATCATGACAGGTGCTCAGAAAGTCAGAGCTGTTTCAAAAAGCGGAAATTCACATTTTGTACCATAGTTTGTAAACGCTATAACTTTTACCCAAACCATTTTATTTTTGCCCAAACATTTTTTTTTTTATCAAAGACATGTAGAACAATAAATTTGGTGAAAAATTTATATATGGATGTCGTTTTTTTTGCAAAATTTTACAGCTGAAAGTGAAAAATGTCTTTTTTTGCAAAAAAATCGTTACATTTTGATTAATAACAAAAAAAGTAAAAATGCCAGCAGCAATGAAATACCACCAAATGAAAGCTCTATTAGTGGGAAGAAAAGGAGGTAAAATTCATTTGTATGGTAAGTTGCATGACCGAGCGATAAACGGTGAAAGTAGTGTAGTGCAGAAGTGTAAAAAGTGCTCTGGTCATGAAGGGGGTTTCACCTAGCGGGGCTGAAGTGGTTAAGCATGCATGGGATAGGCATAAGGCCATCCTTCATATAAGATAGGGCCAGGGGCTATACATAGTATTCAGTATATTGGGCAGACTAGATGGGCCAAATGGTTCTTATCTGCCGACACATTCTATGTTTCTATTCCTGCCCCTGCAACAATTCTTACAGTAATATTCTCTTTAAAATGAATGACCAGATTCATCAAAATCAGAGACAGGATTGACCCATAAGCTGCTAAATACAGAATTATAAGAGGGCTGAGATCAAGAAAAACCCAAACTATCAAAAACGAATACCCTACACTTTTTAATTTATCATACAAACATTTTTTTACATTAGCATCACCATGTAAGAGATTAAGTCTGAAATATTACATTGTGACGTTATCACACATTGTGAAAGCTGGCAGAATTGCCGTTTTTAGTCATCTCTCCCCAAAAAATGAAAACGATCAAAGTTGTATGCACCCCCAAATTTTATCAATAAAAACTAAAGCTTGCCCTACAAAAAACAATGGCTCATAGAAGATGGAAAATGAAAAATGGTGGCAAAATGGTGTCAGTACCAGGTGGGATTCAAGCTACTTCATCACAGGATGGTATACTGATCAGTACAAAGACCAAATAAAAATTAAGTAGTTATGGACTGGATTAGTTTTTTGGGTGGTTGGGGGTTAGAGACAAAAATTACCTGTTCATGTCATCACTGTCAGCTACAAAGTTTAAAAAGATAAAATGTCAAATTGTCTAAAGGTGCAGACACTTTCTAAGTAAAACCATTCCAGTTACAACTAGGTAGACCGTGCCAGCAACAAAGGACTATCTGAGCTCTGTGCGTTATGCTCAGAACATGACTATTCCCCGGGTACGGACAGAATGTGCCAGACACTGCTGATGCATACCGCTGTGAGCACCAATATTTTATTTGGAATTTACAGGAACCCGAGGCTCCGGCAGATCCTCAGAACCAAAAACCACAAAACTAGACCCAAAGCACTAGTTACTACCGTAACGGGACTTTACTTTTATAGTAACATCTATGGCAATTGGGTCGGAAGAAAGGTCACTAAAATACTGCAAATTCTCTAGAATGGAGCTGTTGCTGGAAGACTGGCATCTCACTTCTATAGCTTTACTAAACGAAAGACTAAGAACTTACCTGACTGAAAAGACCCTCCCCTGCCACCGCCTCTTCTTCCTCTTGAGCTAAAATTTTCATTGTTAAACCCTGCAGAAAGTGAAAATATAGATTTTTGTACTTAAAATCCTTTTTTGTTTGATGCATTATGGACACAGTTCCATAGGTATATGCCCGGCTGCCACTAGAAAGGAAAAGTGTTGGCTCCACCCAGATAGGACATACCCTCTGCACAGGCACTAAACTAACCAGATGGTACTAAAGCAGTAGGAGCCCCAAAATCTAGAGTGAAAAGTGAAGCCAACATGTCCTAAACCAGAAAGAGGACCAATATCGAAGAGTTCAGTGAAACCTGGTAACCTGAAGAGAAAAAACAAGGGTGGGAGCTGTGTCTCCCAATGCATCCAACGAGAAAAGGATTTTATGGAAAGTACAAAAATCCATTTTCTCGTGAATGGCATTGGGGGACACAGCACCATGGGACGTCACCAAAGCAGTCCCTGAGGGTGGGAAGAAACAGCCATGCGAAAGACCTAGCGCACAGCTGCTTGCAGAACCTTACAACCCAAACTGGCATCGGAGAACTTGAAGATGTGAACTGAGGCCAAGGTGGCGGCCTTGCAGACCTGGGAGGCAGAGGCCAGATGCCGGACCGCCCAGGATGCCCCGACCGCCCTAGTGGAGTGAGAGGTCAACCGGAAAGGGGGGGGATCACGACCCTTCGCCACATAGGCTTCCTTGACAGCCGACCAAATTCAACCAGAGATGGTAGCTTTGGAGGCTTGTAAACCCTTACGTGAGCCCTCAGGGACAACAGAGAATCAGCACAACGGAAGGACTCCGTTAACTGGAGATACAGCCGGAGGGCCTGAACCACATCCAGACAGACCGCTCTCTGGGATGAGAGGAGTTAGGACAGAATAAAGGTAGGACGATCTCATTAACATGGAAGGAGGAAACCACCTTGGGAAGGAGGGAACTGGTCGCAGGACAACCTTGTCCTGGTGAAAAACCAAAAAGGGAGACCGGCAAGAGCGCCGCCAGCTCAGAGACTCTGCAAATGGAGGTAATCGCAACTAGAAAGGCAACCTTAAAAAGAGACGCAAGACAAGGACTGAAGTGCATCTGACCAGATTCAAATCCCATGGTTCCACTGGAGAACAGAATGGAAGGACGTGATGAGCCACCCCCTGAAGGAAGGTTTTCACTTTGGAAAACAGACAAGGCTGAGATCTGGCCTTTGAGGGAGGCCAGCCGGAGACCTTTCTCAAGGCCTGCCAGAAGGGAATAATCCTAGGGACGGAAAAAAGGAGAGGGTGAAGCTTGCCAGATACACATCAGGCAAAATAAGCCCTCCAGGTAAGATGGTAAATCCTGCCAGACTGGGTTTACGTGCATGAAGCATAGTTCAATGACTGACTGGGAGGTTCCGTGGCTTCAACATCCACGCAGTTAAATGAAGCGGAGGTAAACTCGGGTGGAACAGCAGACCTTGCGAAAGGAGGTCGGGACGCAGCGGTAGCCGCAATGGAGAGTCGGCGAGTAGGAAGACGAGATCTGCGTACCACGCTCTACATGGCCAGTCTGAGCCACCAAAATTGCTGGGACCCAAGCCAATTTGAAGCATTTGAGTACTCTAGGAAAGAGGGGAAGGGCAGAGTAGAGATACAGGAGACTGAATTGGGCGTCTACCGCAAGAGTCTGAAGATCCCGAGACCTGGCGATGAAAAGCAGAAGTTTGTGATTGTTGAAAAACCTCTGGATGGAGAGACCACTCGCCTGGGTCTAGACGTTGGCAACTGAGGAAGTCCGCTGCCCATATGTCGACTCCAGGGATGTGGACAGTGGGAACATGTCCCTCTGCAGGATGTGAGAGGGTTCCTTCAGGACCACCACGCTTCTGGTGCCCCCTGGAGGTTTAAATAAGCCACCGCAGTGGAGTTGTCAGTCTGAATCTGGACAGGATGACAGCGGAGCGCTAGGTAAATGGCCCCAAGCACCAGGATATTGATCTGCAGGGAGCTCTCCAGTATAAACCACTGACCATGGGCTGTGAGAGACCCGAAGACAGCACCCCAGGCATCGGTGGAGATCACCTGCCAACAAGGGGGGGGAGGGAGGAATCTGCCAACTGAAATACCGGCGGACCCGTGAGGGGAAAGGCGAATCGGCCGATCAAGGCCTGGCGGAGACTTGTTCCACCTAGCCAGAATAGAAAGCTGAAGGTACCGGGTGTGAAATTGGGCATAAGGAATTGCCTCGAAGGCGGCAACCATCCGGCCCAGAACACGCATGCACGCCCTGATGGAAAGAGGAGACTACTCACGAAGGCAAGCCACTCCAGACTGAAGAGCCACTACCATGTCCTGGGAAAAGAACACTCGTCCGAGGCGAGAGTCGAAGACCATGCCCAGGAATTCCATCCTCTGGCTGGGAACAAGGGATGACTGAGTGGTTCACCAGCCACCCGAACTAGGACAACAGACAGGGTAATGTGGAGGCTGGACAGGTTGTCCTCCCGGGATGAAGCTTTCACCAGAAGATCATCAGGGTAGGGTATTACTGCAACTCCCCTGGCACAGAAGTGTGACGAGGGGAGCCAACACCTTTGTAAAGACCTTTGGGGCAGACGCTATGCCGAAAGGCAAAGCCAAAAATTGAAAAGGCAAGGAACCTACCACAAAGCGAAGGTACCTTTGATAAACAGAGCTATGGGGACATGCAGATAAGCATCTTGGATGTCGATTGACAACAAACTCACCCACCTCGAGGGAAGCAATCACCAACCTGAGGGAATCCATGTGAAAATGACGAACTCAGACGAAATGATTGAGCGCCTTTAGATCCAAAAGGGGGAGAAGATAACCATCCTTCTCAGGAACAGTAAAGAGATTGGAGTAAAACCCCTGAAAACATTCCGAAGTCGGGACAGGAACAATTACTCCCTGCGCGTGAAGGGAATGAATGGCTTGAAAAAAGTGGCCACCCAGGTGGTGCGGCAGGATCTGGGCAGCGATGATTGGAAGAGCCGGCCTGTGGGAAGAACGAAAAATTATATTTTGTATCTGGAGGAAACTACCTCAAGACCCCAGGAGTCATCCACGCTTGCGCTCCAGTGATCCTGAAAGGAGAGCAAACGACCCCCCCACTCAAGGAGATGACTCGAGCGGAAGAAAACCATCATGCAGATTATGGCTTTGCAGACTGGGGTTTGAAAGTTTTAGGGTGGGCGTGCCAGGAAGGAAGGACAACCAGTCTTTGTCCTGACGAAAGGAGGAGTCCCGAAAGGAGCGAAAACGCTGTGATCATGAGGTAGCATAGGGAGGCGGCGGGGACAGTTCTGGGGCAGGAGAGAACTTTTCCCACAGAAATAAGCTTTTCCAAGCGCTTCCCAAAAAACCTACCACCCAGGAAGGGGAGAGATGAGTGCCTTTTTGGAGGCGGCAATTGGAGGGAAACATCACACAGATACCGGGATGCCTGGAGAAGATGAGGGGCAAGGAGATTGAGCTCCCCCTGAGTAGAATCCGGTGGCAAGGACTGAAGCTGTTTGGCCTAGACCACGCAGGCCTTTGCCACCCATGACACAGCAAAGGCGGGACATATAGCAGAACCCACTGCCACAAACAAGGGAGTCTATCTTGTCTAACTGATCAGACAAGGAAGGGGCGGGAGAGGATGCGGCCTATGCGAGGTAAAAGCTGGGGCCATAATTAATGAAGCGGCCGGAAAAGGTGTGCTGTTGGTGGGTAGGTAGGAACCATGGAAAAAAGGAGGCCCTCTGGGAAGGAAAAAAAACTGGTGGGGGGAGCTCCTGAGATGAAGACGCTCGGGGGGGGAGAAACAAAATCAAGACCTGCAATAAAAACAGAGCAGGTCATGTCTGCCTCCTACAGACACTAGACTAAAACTGGTTAGTTTAGTCTGTGCAGAGGGTATAGCCAAATCAGGGTGAAGCCAACACTTTTCCTTTCTAGTGTCAGCTAGTATATAGTATATACACTACTAATTCTGAAACTGTTCAAGAGACAATGAAGACGAGTTACTGAAGAATTAGTAAAACAAGATTGATGCTGGAGCAGCCGCTGTACTCTGCTATATCGGACAGTCCCACAGAGATCGGAGATGGAGCGGTGCATGCGCACCTTGAGGCTCATTAGCATATTTTAAGTTTATTTTAAGAGAATAGCGGCAGGCAGGGAGTTATAAAGCACACTTAGGTAATGCTGACATTAGCACATCACTAATGTCAGCTACATGTTATTTCTCATGACAGAAACCCTTTAATATGCTGTAAAGAGCACATTTTCTTACCTCCTCTTGTAGAACGAGATTGGTCATTGTTCTGATCATCACCAAACCCTATAGGGAAAAACATTTCGATCAGTTAAAGGGGTTTTCCAAGATTTTTATAGGGATGACCTATCCTTTGGATGGGTCTGTCATCAGTATCTGATCTGTGGGGGTCTGACATCCGGTACCCCTGCCGATCAGCTGTTTGAGAAGGTACTAGTTCTCCTGTAAGCGCCACAGCCTTACCTTACCTTTACCTAGGCCAGTGACGATAGGTTCATTGGTCATGTGGCCTAGCTGTAGCTCAGCTCCATAGAACTGAATGGGGCTAAGGCTGATACCAAGCAGTCGTACAATGTACAAAGCTGTGCATGGTAAGCTAGAGCACCGGTGCTTTCTCAAAAAGCTGATCGGCGGGGTCCTGGGTATCGAACCCCCACCTATCAGATACTGATGACCTATCCTGAGGTTAGATCAGTATTAAAATATCAGAAGACCTTTTTAAAATGCTCTGGATAGCCTGAAACCCTCAGGTAATATACTAGGCGGCACTCCTTTACATTGTTGTGCTTTTTCATAAGTGTAAACAGTTATATCTACTTATAATGGGTATTTATTGCCTTTAAGAGCAATGTTGATTTATATTCACTATTTTGTATGGATTTTCATGTAGGTCGAAGTCAGTCCATGGGAAGATTACTGTGCCGTTCAAAAAGCTAGTGTTATTGAAATATATTATACATTTAGACAGAAGATACACGACACCTGCAGAGGCTTCATTGTATTTCTTATCTGAACATGAATTCCACATTGTTAGAATTGTCTAGATGTTCCTAAAAGTATACATTCATGTATCAAAGTTTATCCCTCGGCTCTAAGACAAGGCCTCCAGATGTCAGAGGTGCTCTTTCCTTGGGGGACACAGAAGAACTTGGGTATAGCTCATCTCCCTAGGAGGCGTGACACTAAGTGAAAACTGTTGAGCCCCTCCTCCACAGCTATACCCTAAGCCTAGAGAGAGAGACTGCCAGTTGCGTGTCCAAGTAGTGAGAAAAGGCAAAGTCCAACAAGTGGAACCAACTCGCCAACTACCCAATGGGTAAAAAACTCGGAAACCGTGTAGAAAAAAAAAAAAGAATAGGTGGGTGCTGTGTCCCCCCAAGGAAAGAGCGAGAAAGATTTTATTGGTAAGTTATACAAAAATCTAGTTTTCTCGCCCATTTTCCTTGGGGGACACAAGACCTTGGGACGTTCAATAGCAGTCCAAGAGGGGAGGGACCACAGCACCAAGGCGAAGCACCCGAAGGCATCAAGAAACCACCGCCTGCAGACCAGGCAGCATCCGCCAAAGCCTGAGTTTGCACCCTGTAGAACTCGGTAAGGTGTGCAAGGAAGACCAGTGACCGCCTTGCACAAATGCATGGCTGAAGCCTAATTCCTCCAGCACAGGAGGCACGACCGCTCTGGTGAAATGAACGGTGACACCAAAAGCAGAACCCTGCCCTTGGTGCGGTAACCACAGCAATAGCCACTCTGAGAAGCGGAGGAAAGCCACCCTGGAGGCCGTCAACCCTTTGCGCGGACCTCCTGGAAACACAAGAGACAGAGTCGGAGATCTTCAAGTAAAACTGCAAGGCCCAAACGTCCAAATCGGTGAAGTGTCCGTTCCCGGGGGTGGGGAGGGGAGGACGAATGCCTCGTTGAAATGAAAGACAAACACCACCTTCAGAAGAAAGGAAGAGACGGGATGGAGAACAGTCCTGTCCTGGGGAAAGACAGAAGGCTCGGAACAAGAAGGGCCGCCACTCAGGCACCCGTCAGACACGATGGCTACGGAAACACAACCGTACAGGACAGAAGGAGTAGAGAGAACTTCTGTAACGGCTCCAAGGGAAAGATTGGAGCGCCAAGAGCCCAGTATGTAGTTCCCAGGGCTGTACCGGAGGGCAGTACAAAGGAACCCAAGAGCCGCTCCACGGAAGAAGGTCTTGACAGGCCCAGAGGGCCGGGGAACGCCAAAAGAGGTAGAACAGCGCCGACACTTGACACCTTCAAGCAACAGAGTCCCAGTCCCAGGCCGGATTGGAGAAAGACCGAACCATGGAGAGAGAAAGGCAGAGTGGGGGGAACACCCAGCCCCCCACAGAACCCCAGGCAAAAAACCCTAAGTCCTACAACAGATCCTGGACGAAGCACGGCCGGGAACGACAACTAGCGTGCCCGCTGTAACCGCCTGGGCGAGCGGGAGAAAACCCAATGTGATCAGGCGCAGACCAGTAACACTGGCAGAAGGGTCGGCAAAACTGGTCCCGTCGCCCCCGAGCAACATCGTCCCGCATCCACCCGGAGTGGGGTAGCAGAAGCACAGACGGAAGGAACTGAAAAGGTCCGCCCAGCATCAGACAGATACCAGGACAAGACAGGCTAAAGTCCATGTCGACGCAGCCACCACAGGAAGGTGTTCTACAGTCCCGGCGTGGGAGATTTAAGGACAATCTCGACCGAAGGGTAGTCCTCCCAGTTAGAGAAGGTAAGTCCACAGCAGGACCATTACCCAGAATGGAAAAACGCAATCTGCACCTAGCGGGAGGACAGAACGCGGTAGACCCGGTAAACATGCACACAGCTAGTACTGCCAGTAAGAACGAGGGAGACTGTACAAGACCACAAGGAACACCGGAACCATCCAAGTGAACAACCATGCTCTCCCAAGAGGAAGAAGCCACATCGGAGTGATATGCCCTGAGCGGGAGACAAAACAGAGCCGGCGAGAAAAAGCAATCGAGACAGAGGCTGGCAAAACACCATCCAACCGAAAGGAGGAGGAGTGGGCAACAGGGAAGCCATAGGACAGCTCAAGAGCAGAACCCCCGCTACTCTGTGAAACGCCCGACTCACCGCCTCGCAGAAGGCAAACACCCTGAAGAACCCAAAGTGGAGGGGTCCTCCGGATCATCGAGCACCCAAGACAAGCTGGGTGACCTTCCTCAGAAGAGCGTCCCGAACCTGGTAGCAGATCAGACTGAAGCGCAGAGGGCGCCAATAGGAAGGACTCATACCACACTGCATCCGAAGAGGAGGAAATGGTAGTAGGCGAGGGAACCGTAGTCCTGCCAGAGCAAACGTAGAATTGGAGGGGCGCTGCAGACAGCACTCTCGACCATGTGACCGCTTGCGCAGGGAAGCAATGCCGCGGGAGGAAAAATGGGTACGCATCTAGGAACCACGAACACTCCCCAGGTGGAAGGGCCAACGAACATGGTGGATACCGTCACAACGGGACTGCAATATACAATCCAAACTAGAGAAAGAGTACCACCCAGCTCAGTGCAGTAGAGGGCAAGTAGAGCCCATCCGGGACAGGTGGACAGAATGATCTCTTCAGAGAAGAGTGCAAGGCTTACGGCAAGGAAGAGAGGCACACCTTCGAGCAGCACCGTAAGCAGTGAGAAGGCCAACCACCTACGGGAGGAGAAGGCATACACGGCCCAAACAACGCACAGAACGTCCGCTCACTGCAAAAATAGTCACTCAGCGAAGAGGGCCAGCCACAGAGTCCCAGTATCTACGGAAGAGCAAAGTGCAACCTAAAAGGGAGTTACGCACAAGACTAGTACGGCATGCGATAGAACGCAAGCAGTCCGCCCAGAAAGGGGGAAAATGTACCTGGCAAACACTGCAGTCGGTAAGAGTGCAAAGGCCCGCCCCAAAAGGGGGTGATGCCCAAGGCCAGTACCTACTTCAGAGAAGCAGGACATACCATATTCCACCCAGAAGGGGGCCATGCACATGGCCGCACAGTATCCAACAGGAACGCAGGAGGTCCACCTAGTGAAAAGGGGGACATGCACAGGGTTATCCTAGCATTAAGTGATTGTGCAATAATCCACCCAAAACCAAATTTCGTGAGAGTGCAACTACTCAGTCAATGAATGGGGACATGTACCAGTCCAGCACAGCACATACAAGGACAGCCGTGAATCTCATGAGCGTGCAAAATTCCGCCCATGGAATGAGGGGTGGTCATGCACAAGGCCAGCACCGTATCCAATGGGAGTGCAAGCATTCCACCCCTGTTAGAGGCCATGCTCATGGCCAGCAACGTATCCGGTGAGAGTGCAGGATGCCGCCCAGAAAAGGGGGACATGCACATGGTCAGCATCGCATCCAGGGAGAGTGCGAGCACACCGCCATGGATGGGGGTCATGCACAAGGCCAGCAATGTACTGGCGAGAGAACAACCACAGTCAGTGAGAGTATGCATGCTGCCAGCATGCCCATGGTCGGCAGCGAATCCAGTGAGTGCGCAGAACACCGCCCATGGAAGGGGGGGGGGGGGGTCAGTCACAAGGCTGGCAGCGGATCCAGTGAGTGAATCCAATGAGTGCAGCATACCGCCAATGGAAGGGAGTCATGCACATGGCCGGCAGTGAATCCAGTGAGGGTAGAATTCCATGCCTATGGCCAGCAGCGAATCCATTGATAGTGCAGTGTTCCGCCTATGAAAGGTGGTCGTGTACCTGGCCAGCGCCACATACGGTGAGAGTGCAGTATTCCGCCTATCGAAGGGGGTCATGCACATGCCCGGCAGCGAATCCATCCAGTAAGAGTGCAGCGTTCCGCCTATGGAAGGGGGTCGTGCACATGGCTTGCACCGTATCCGGTGAGGGTGCAGTATTCCGCCTATAGAAGGGGGTCATGCACAAGGCCAGCCCGCAGCCAGGGAGAGTGCCGTATCCTGCCTAGGAAGGAGGGTCATGCACATGGCAGGCACCATAACTGGAGAGGGTGACAAATTCTGCCTATAAGGAGAACATGCACCTAGCCAGAGCCGCAGCAAGGGGGGGTATGCATACAGGCAGCACTACTGAGATGAGGCTGCCGCGTCCTGCGCAGCCCACAAGAAATCCGTTATTTATCCATTAATATATTTAATCTTTTAATGATAACACAGCCTCTCTGAGGCAGGGGGACACCATACAGGGGCACAGCCTCTCTGAGGGGCGGGAAAAGAGGGCCAGCCATACAGGCCCATTGGGAGCCGGCCAGTAGCCAAAGGGTTAACAGGGATACGGCCTGGGGGGGCGCGTTGCGATCCCCTGGGGGCAGTGGAACCTCCAGGCGGGAAGAATTTGTGCCTGGAGAAGATCCCGCCCCCTCCAATAGAGGCCGGAATTTTGCGGCCTAGTAGGCCGTGAAGCCGGGGGCTAAATTTTTGCGGTGCCCGACCGAGGCCACACAGTATTCGATTTACCAGCCGGGACCTGAGCCAGAGTGGCGCATGTACATACCGGCCGCGGGTGCCCACCCCGCAGGCCGGAAGAGTCAAGGGCCCGGATGGAGCGCCGGAATTGCGGCCCAGCAGGGCGCGAAGCCGGGGTCAAATTTGATTCCGACCGGAATGCAACGACTGTCGGCCGGGGCCTGTTAGAGCACTGGCGCAGCTCAACCCCGGGAGAAACAGAGGTCTATTGCGTCTGTTGTCCCTGATGGTCTGGAAGAAAAAGAAAAAAGTAAAAATCAAAAATTAAACAAGGAGAAAACAGTGTCTTGCCTCCTTGGACACTAAGCAAAAACTGGCAGTCTCTCTCTCCAGGCTGAGGGTATAGCTGTGGAGTTTTCACTTAGTGTCACGCCTCCTAGGGAGATGAGCTATACCCAAGGTCTTGTGTCCCCCAAGGAATATGGGCGAGAAAGAAGATTTTTTTGTGAAACTCACCTGTAAAATCTTTTTCTCGTCTTTTCCATTGGGGGACACAGACCATGGGTATAGCTTAGGCTACCACTAGGAGGAAACACTATGCAAATAAGAAAAAACAGCTCCTCCTCCACTGGCTATACCCCCATGCTCCAACAGGAGGACCTCAGTGCATGCAAAAGCAGTAGGAGAAGGAGACCAAAGACCAACTATTAATAAAGAAAACAGAACCGAGGAATACCACCATCAGGCCGTTAACCATAAGGTCCCAATAGATAGAACCAACCCCTCCTGCAACAGACAATAATGGGTGGGAGCTGAATGGAAAAAGACTAGAAAGATTTTACAGGTGAGTTTCACAAAAAAAATCTCCTTTTCTCGCCCATTCCATTGGGGGGACACAGACCATGGGACGTCCTAGAGCAGTCCATGGGGTGGGAGACCAACACCTCCAGAGGGAAAACGTCCAACGGGTAAACGGGAACCACAGCCTGCAATACCTTGCGCCCTAGGGCAGCATCAGCCGACGCCAGAAAGTGCAGCTGGTAGAACTTGGTAAAGGTATGTAAGGACGACCAGGTGGCCGCCTTACAAAGTTGTAATGTAGAGGCTCGATTACGCTTAGCCCAGGAGGCCCCCGCTGGGGGGAACCCTACCCCGGGACCGATAGGTCATGGCAATAGTCGACCGAATCCACTGAGCCACAGTGACCTTGGAGGCCGCCAGACCCTCACGAGGTCGCTCGGGAACCACAAAAAGGGGGTCCGAGAGGCGAAATGGGGCAGTAACCAACAGGTACACCCGCAAAACACTGACAACATCCAGAAAATGGAGAGCGCGCTCCTTGGGGTTTGCCGGAGCAGGGAAAAAGGACAGGGTTATGTCCTCATTAACCGCCTCCGGACCGCCTAACGCAGGATTGCATTCCGGAGGCGGTCGATTTGTTCCTCCTTGACGAGCCAGCGCGTCATCTCGCGAGACGCAAGGTTTTTCTGTGAACGCGCGCACACAGGAGCGCATGTTCACAGGATCGGGAGGTAAACGAGTGCATCTACAGCCTGCCAGCGGCGATCATTCGCTGGCTGGCTGTAGATGCGATTTTTTTTTAACCCTCTAAAGGTATATCAGACACTGTTTTGTTAACAGCGTCTGAGATACCTGGTCCTCTGGTGGTCCCTTTTGCTTGGATTGACCACCAGAGGACACAGGCAGCTCTGTAAGTAGCACCAAACACCACTAGACTACACCCCCCAGTCACTTATTAACCCCTGATCACCCCCCTGTAAGGCTCCATTCAGACGTCCGTATGTGTTTTGCAGATCCACAAAACACGGACACCGGCAATGTGCTTTCTGCATTTTGCGGATCCGCACATTGCCAGAATTATATAGAAAATGCCTTTTCTTGTCCGCAATTTCTATAGGCTATATTCTGTTCTATAGGCTCTACAAAAAACGCAGTGTTCGCCCGATCAGGCCTGATTTGTGCGCACACTTGCATTCAGTCCGCCCCACCGCAGTGACAGAATTATTTTTTTCTGATCACTGCAAAAACACAGTAAAATCGCTGCAGCGCTATAAAAACATCACTTGAGGGGCATGGTGAGTTCATAGAAGTATTTTTTTTATTTCTTGGCACAAGTTAACGAAAAAAAATTTATTTATATTTTTTTCTTACAAAGTCTCATTCCACTAACTTGTGACAAAAAATAAAATCTCACATGAACTCACCATACCCCTTACGGAATCCAAATGCGTAAAATTTTTTAGACATTTATATTCCAGACTTCTCACGCTTTAGGGCCCCTAAAATGCCAGGGCAGTATAAATACCCCACAAATGACCCCATTTTGGAAAGAAGACACCCCAAGGTATTCCGTGAGGGGCATGGAGAGTTCCTAAAATATATTTTTTGGGCACAAGTTAGCGGACTATGATTATTATTTTTTTCTCTTACAAAATTATTTTCCGCTAACTTGTGACAAAAAATAAAAAATTCTAGGAACTAGCCATGCCCCTCACGGAATACCTTGGGGTGTCTTCTTTCCAAAAGGGGGTTACATGTGGGGTATTTATACTTCCCTGGCATTTTAGAGGCCCTAAAGCGTGAGAAGTCTGGAATCCAAATGCCTAAAAATGCCCTCCTAAAAGGTACTCATTGGAATTTGGGCTTCTTTGCGCAACTAGGCTGCAAAAAAAAATGTCACACATGTGGTAATGTGTTTTGGGGTGTATTTTTACATATACCCATGCTGGGTGAGAGAAATCTTTTTAAAAGACAACTTTTCCCTTTTTTTTTTATTCAAAGTTGTCATTTGACAGATATTTCTCTCACCCAGCATGGGTATATGTAAAAATACACCTCAAAACACATTGCCCTACTTCTTCTGAGTACGGCGATACCACATGTGTGACACTTTTTTGCAGCCTAGGTGCACAAAGGGGCCCAAATTCTAAAGAGTATCTTTATGATTTCACAGGGCATTTTTTACGCATTTGGATTCCAAACTACTTCTCACGCTTTAGGTCCCCTAACATGCCAGGGCAGTATAACTACCCCACAAGTGACCCCATTTTGGAAAGAAGACACCCCAAGGTATTCCATGAGGGGTATGGTGAGTTCATGTTAAATTTAATTTTTTTTCACAAGTTTGTAAGAAAAAAAATATATAAATAAATAATTTTCCGCTAACTTGTGACAAAAAATAAAAACTTCCATGAATTCACTATGCCCATCAGCGAATATCTTAGGGTGTCTACTTTCCGAAATGGGGTTATTTTTGGGGTGTTTCTACTGTCTGGGCATTGTAGAAACTCAGGAAACATGCGCAGAAAGTCAGAGTTGCTTTAAAATGCGGAAATTCATTTTTGTACCATAGTTTGTAAACGCTATAACTTTTACCCAAACTAATAAATATACACTTATTGCATTTTTTTATCAAAGACATGTAGAATAAATTTAGAGAAAAATTTATATAGAAATGTAGTTTAAAAAAAAAACAACCGAAAGTGAAAAATGTCATTTTTTTGCAAAAATTTAGTTACATTTCGATTAATATCAAAAAAAGTTAAAATGTCAGCAGCAATGAAATACCACCAAATTAAAGCTCTATTAGTGAGAAGAAAAGGAGGTAAAATTCATTTGGGTGGTAAGTTGTATGACTGAGCAATAAACCGTGAAAGTAGTGTAGTGCAGAATTGTAAAAAGTGGTCTGGTCATTAAGGGGGTTTAATTAGGGGAGATGAGGTGGTTAAGGTGGAAGGCGGAGACCACCTTGGGCAAAAAAGAAGGGACTGGGCGCAGTACCACCTTATCCTTGTGGAAAACCATAAAGGGTTCCTTGGAGGAAAGGGCGGCCAGCTCAGACACCCTCCTGATTGAGGTGACAGCCACCAAAAAGACCACCTTCCAGGTGAGAAAACTCAAGGAAACCTTCCTCAGAGGCTCAAAGGGAGCAGCCTGGAGGGAAGACAGAACCAAATTGAGATCCCAGGGGGGCAGGGGAGGAACATACGGAGGAACTGAATGCGCCACCCCCTGTAGGAAGGTCCTAACAGAACCGAGCAGAGCCAGGGATCGCTGGAAGAAAATGGCTAGAGCTGAGACCGGGCCTTTCAGGGAGCTCAGGGACATTCCCATCTCAAGGCCCGACTGGAGAAACGAAGAGGAAAGACACCTAGCTTCTCACAAAAGGCAAGAAAGGCCTTTCAGGTACGATAGTATATCTGAGAGGAAACTGGTTTTCTGGCCTTAATCATGGTCTTCACGACTGAGTCCGAGAAGCCCCTCTTTAGGATGGCGGTCTTAACAGCAACGCCGTTAAACGAAGTGACCGTAGATTCTGGTGGAAGAGCAGTACTCGAGACAGTAGGTCCTCCCTGAGAGGAAGAGGCCACAGAACGTCTGCCAACATCCGAGAACCAGGCGCGGTGAAGCCAATCGGGGGCGATGAGAATGGTCGGAATCCCTTCCGTTGTGATCTTGCGAAGGACCTTTGGGAGTAGAGGCAGTGGTGGAAAGAGAGGAGGGGAAAGTCTTGCCACGGAGACACCAGCGCGTCCACCCCGTACACCTCCGGATCCCGAGCACGGGCCAGGAACGTGGGAACCTTGTTGAGCCTGGACGCCATCAGGTCCACGTCCGGGCGGACCCAACAGCAACAGACGTCCTCGAATAACTCCAGATTAAAGACCACTCTCCCAGGTCCACTGTGTTGCGACTGAGAAATTCTGCCTTCCAATTGTCGACCCCTGGCATGTAGACTGCAGACCATATTGGAACATGAGTCTCCGCCCACTGGAGGATCCTTTCCGCCTCCTGCATCACCGTCCGGCTGCGGGTCCCGCCCTGATGGTTGACGTAAGCCATGGCTGTGGCATTGTCCGACTGGACCCTTACCGGGTGACCTGCTAGGAGAGGAGTCCAATGAGAAAGGGAGAGTAAAATTGCTCTGAGCTCCAGCACGTTGATCGACCAAACCCCCTGAACCGTCCGGGGACTGGCGACGGGGGGGAGGACCGTCCAGGAGATCGGAAGAAAGGACTTCCCTGAAGTCAGGTTCTGAGGGGACAGCCACCAATGGAGTTCTACACAAAGCCAAGGAGGCAGGCGGACCAGAGAGAGTCCAGACTGCGCAATGTCCTGTCCTAAAAGGACAGGATCGCCTGCTGCAGAGGCAGAGTGTGAAACTGGGCAAAGGGGACGGCAACGGAGGCCACCATAAGCCCCAGAACCTTCATGCACTCCCGGATGGAGAGACGTCAGGAGTGCAGGAGGCGAGACTCCGAGAGGACTTGGGATCCGGAAGGAATATCAGCTGCCGCGGTGTCCATAATCATCCCTAGGAAGGTCACTCAGAGGTGAAGAGAGGACTTCTGGAAATTGATCAGCCAGCCGAACTGTTCCAGAGTCTGAACAGTGATTCGGACACTGTCCTTGGACTAGGGAAGGGAGGGAGCCCTTATCAGTATGTCGTCCAGGTAGGGCAACAGAGATATGCCCCTGGTACGGAGAAGCGCCAAGATCTTCGTGAATACTCGAGGGGCTGTCGCCAGCCCAAAGGGAATGGCGACAAACTGGTAATGCTGTCCGCCGATAGCAAAGCGCAGGAACCTGTGGTGAGATTCTGCGATAGGGACATGCAGACAGGAGCCTTGGATGTCCACAGACGCAAGGAACTCCCCTGGAAGAAGAGAAGCAATAACGGAGCGGAGGGATTCCATCCGGAACCTCCGCACCCACAGGGACCTGTTTAACAGCTTCAGGTCTAGGACCGGACGTACCGATCCCTCCTACTTTGGCACAACGAATAGGTTGGAGTAGAAACCTGCGCATGGGTGTGGCTTCGGAGCGCATGGAGTAAGTCGCACCGCTCCTAGCTCCTGCAAGCATCCTGATAAATAACGTGGTAGCAGCCCCTGCATTGCCGTTTTGCTCTACCTGGTGGGTGAGAGGTGACCGGAGGGTGCTGGTGCCGATCCTGTGTGCAGAGACATGCCGAGGAAGTCCAGCAAGGGGCCGCGATCCGACGTGCCCGAGGTGAGCCAGCATGGCGCCGAGGAAGAAGAGGGGCCGGCCTTACAGACGAAATTGAGCCAGAGTGCGGCCGCAAAGCTGAGCAGGTTCGCTCGCACAGACTGCGGTGTGGGCGAGGGAGCCGAGGGAAAGGAGGCAGACACGCATACCTCCTCTGAACAGGAGGACGGATCAGTTGATGGAGAGGCCCTGGATGCGGTGGACTGGCCGCCATTGACCCCTGCACGTCCAGCTAAAAGCGCGGCAGGCCCTAAAGCTGCGGCCACTGAGGAACCTACATTAAAAGATATCATGGCTGCTGTGGCCAGCTGTAACAGCACATTGAAGGTGCTGACAGTGCAAGTTGGCAGCCTGAGGTCGGATGTGTCTATCATTAGGCACGACCTGCACAAGATTTCTGAGCGCACCTCTGATTTGGAGAAGAGGGTGTCCACCATAGAGGATGACATTCAGCCTTTGCAAATGGCGGCGAAAACGACTGCTAAAGACATAGCTGCTCTATATGCCAAAACGGATGATTTGGAGAACAGGTCCAGAAGGAATAACCTGCGGATCGTGGGAATGCCTGAGAAAACGGAGGGGGATAATGCCACTGAGTTTGTGGAAAACTGGTTGCGTCAGCTATTTAAAGATAAAGGTTTATCTTCCCTGTATGCGGTGGAGCGGGCGCACAGAGTCCCCATGCGGCCGCTTCCGCCTGGCAGGCCTCCCCGTCCTATACTGGTGAAGATCCTGCATTTTAAAGACCGGGATACTATCCTGCGGCAATCAAGGGACAATGAGGAGATGGTCCTGAATGGGGTTAAAGTGTCTATATTCCCGGATTATTCCAATGAAGTGCAGCGGAGGAGAAGTAGGTTCCTGGACGTTAACGAAACGGCTGAGAGGATTACAAGTCCAGTACGCCATGTTGTTCCCTGCTAAGCTGCGTGTGGTGGCCCTAGGATCCACCAGATTTTTTGAAGATCCGGAGGAGGCCGCGCAGTGGCTGGACGTCCACGAGCGACAATTGAGAAGTGGGGCCTTGGACACTTGAAGGAGGCGTAGATATGGCTTTTATGTTTACTTGATATATGCATTTGCACTCTGGGGTTGTTTTAATGTTGCACCAGTTAGGGAGTGTATTCTGCAATGCTACCAATAGGTTGATCCTGCGGAGGGAGTAGGAGGCTGAGAAGGGAGAAAATGTTTTTCTCAGATGTGGGGAGGATTCTCTACGTGAGGAGTTGTGTTATAATTTATGACTACTATATGATGGGGGACAAGGCGCTCTCGGATTGCCCTGTTTTAAAGTGTGAGGTTGAGGTAAAAGGGATAGTGATCCCTGGTTACAGCGATCTGATTGTGGGAGGGAGGGAGGGGGGTGGGAGGGCAGGGGGACAGTTGGGGGGAAGGGTTACAGTCCTGAATTATGAGCAGAAGGAGTATGAGTGGGATGTGAGATTCAAGTATGGTTTGAAATTCTATCATGTCACAGGGGATTAGAGTTTTGAGTTGGAATGTGAGAGGAATGGCGGATGCAAGAAAGAGGCAGTGCGTTTTTCAGTACTTAGGACGGTTTCAGCCGGCTATATGTTGTCTCCAGGAAACGCATCTGATTGGTGATAATCTACATTGGATGAGTAAAAATTGGGTGTCCTATGCGCTACATTCCACTCATTCCTCTCACTCTAGAGGTGTGAGCATGATTGTGCACAGTAGCATTAGGTATGAGCATGTGCGAGACTGTGTGGATGCGGATGGTAGGTATGTTTGTGTAGTGTGTAAGGTGGATGGAATACAGGTGGTGCTGGTGTCTGTGTATGTGCCCCCGCCATTTGCATCCCCATTGATGAGAGAGATTATGGACTTTGTGGCGGACTTCCCTGGGTTGCCGTGGCTACTGGTTGGGGACTTCAATTGCACGCTGAATGACTCCCTGGATAGATGTAGGGTGGAAGGAGCGGGTGGATCACCGGGGAGTGTGGCCCTCAGGAATATTATGGGTGAAGTAGGAGTACATGATGTATGGAGATTGCGTAACCCGGATAAGCGTGAATTCTCGTGCAGGTCAGCCGCGCATCACTCGCTATCGCGTATTGATCTGGCCCTTGTTAATGATATTATGCTGCCACTGGTGAGGGATGTTATCTATCATCCTCGGTCGTTGTCTGACCACTCTCTGGTGCAGATTGACTTGTGCCTGGGGGTGCTCAGACAGGGACCTAGGCTGTGGAAGTGTAACTCGCATTGGCTGAATGTGTTGGGAGACTTATCCTGGGGTTTCTCTGGAGCTTAGGGAATTCTTTGCTATCAATACTGGGACGGCTTCGATACCGGGGGTCTGGGATGCCATGAAAGCATTCTTGAGGGGAGTCTTGATGAAAGAAATTAGCAAGCATAAATCTAGATCTAGGGAAGCGGATGTTAAGGCGCATGTATTAGTGGCTGAGGCTG
This sequence comes from Bufo gargarizans, assembly GCF_014858855.1. Taxonomy (NCBI): domain Eukaryota; kingdom Metazoa; phylum Chordata; class Amphibia; order Anura; family Bufonidae; genus Bufo; species Bufo gargarizans. Next base: position 754,654,952 of record NC_058080.1, on the reverse strand, counting down.
AGAGAGAGTTTGGTAGACTCCCCACCCTAGTTGATAGTGAAGCGCTGGCGGTAGCTCAGGAGCAGCTGAGGTGTCATTTAGTGCAGGCCGCAGAAAGAAAGAGCAGTTTCTATCGGCAGAGATCCTTTGAAGAGGGTGAAAAGGTGGGGCATCTGCTGTCGGTGGTTTCTCGGGCCCAGAGAGGATCCTCTTTTATTCAGGAATTGAGAGATGACATGGGGAATAGTAGGCAGGACACAAAAGGAATACTGGGAATTTTAAAAAGCTTTTATACCTCTCTATACGCTTCCACCGGCTCTAGTTCGGAGGAGGCGCTGAATGACTTCCTGGTGGGGGCACAGTTGTCGGGGCTGTCGGAGGAGGATAGAGAAAGGCTGGAGGAGCCGATTGCTCTTGAGGAGCTGGAAGCTGCGCTTGGGGGTATGGCAAATGGTAAGGCGCCTGGAGCGGATGGCCTACCTGTAGAGGTGTATAAAAAGCTGCAGGGGATATTGCTTCCGGAATTACTCAAGGTGCTTGAGCACTCTTTGGAGGCGGGTTCGCTACCACGTTCAATGCAGGAAGCTATAATTGTGGTTCTACCTAAACCTGGGAAGGATCCTAAAATGCCGGATTCTTACAGGCCAATATCGCTTCTCACAGCTGATGTTAAGCTCCTGGCGAAGGTGTTGGCGAACAGGCTGTCTAGGGTGATTCTGACCATTGTGCACCCGGATCAAACGGGTTTTATGCCTGGGAAGTCGACGGCTATTAATCTTCGTAGGCTATACTGCTAGCTTGAGTATTCCGGCGGATAATTGTGGGGACAGGGCCTTGCTCGCTCTTGACGCCGCCAAGGCGTTCGATAGTGTGGAGTGGAGCTACTTGTGGGGGGTCTTGAGAATCATGGGATTTGGGCCGCGGTTTATTCAGTGGGTGAAGGTCCTGTATTCTAACCCCAAGGCGAGAATCGGAGCTAATGGAGGGTTGACGGACTGTTTCGCTCTGGCTAGGGGCACCAGACAGGGATGCCCATTGTCGCCCTTGTTGTTTGCTCTTGCAATAGAGCCGCTTGCGGCTTATATCCGCTTATCAACAACGATAGAGGGGTTTAGATATGGTGGGGTGCACAATAAAGTGGCTATGTACGCGGATGATACTCTGCTTTTTTTGGGCGATACTGGGACATCCCTGGATGCGGCCATGGCTTTGATTGACAGATTTGGGGGCTTCTCTGGGCTTCGGATAAATTGGCAAAAGTCCTCTCTGATGCCAATTGATGGGCAGGCCCTGTCGGGTAGACAGGTAGATAGTTTGGTTCCTTGGGTGGATAAATTTAAATACTTGGGACTGTATATAACACCTAGAGTGTCGGATTTTGAGGACCTTAATTTGTCTCCGATGCTGGCTGCTTTTAGGCTAAAGGTGAGGTCATGGTGTAGGCTCTTTCTTTCAGTGGTGGGTAGAGTGAACCTTTTGAAAATGGTTATGATGCCTCAGTTGCTCTATGTGCTGAACAATGCTCCCGTGTGGATAACCCTGGACAGATTTAAGAAAATTCACTCTATATTTAGGGACCTTATTTGGAAGTATGGCCAGGCTAGGATTAAACTAGAGACATTGCAGTACCCTAAGTCTGAAGGGGGTCTGGCTGTTCCTAATGCATGGATTTACTTTTTAGCTTCCCAATGTCAGCACTTCAAGGGTTGGATTAGCTTCCAAGTGTCGGATATGACAGGGCAGATATTGCAGCATTGGTTGGGTAGTCGAGACCTCATGGGTATTCTGGAGGGGGCAGGTATGCATGCTGGGAGGGGAAAACTCCCTCTTATTGAACTTATGAAAAAAGTTTGGGCAAGGGTGAAACAACTGAGAGGTGTAGGTGGAGTCAGTGAGCTTTCCCCTATTAGGAACAATCACCTGTTGCCTGAATTTTTTGCCATGTCAGGACTTCGGAACTGGGAATCTCATGGAGTGATGAGAATTGGCCAATTGATGGAGGGTAAGGTATGTAAGTCGTTTCAGAACCTGCAGCAAGAATTTAATTTCCCTAGGGGATGGTTTTATAAGTATCTTCAATTGAGGCATGCCCTGGAAGTCACGCAGCGAAAAGGTTGTGTGATAGCCCCAATGGAGACGGTTCATAAGCTTGTTCTCCCGACAGGGGGGGGGGGGAAAGAGGGCTGATATCTCAGGTGTACGCTCTTTTACTTGATAAATTCTTAGAGGGGTTTCCGCTCTTGAGAATGAAGAAATGGGAGGCTGACTTGGGAGGTATATCTAAGGATGAGTGGGTGGATATACTGGAAGGAGTCCCCAGGGTGTCCTTGAGTGAACAAGGTAAATTGTCCCAACTGTTTATCATACACAGAGTATACAAAACACCGGTGTTCCTAAAAAAGGTTGGAGTAAGAATGGATGACAAGTGTCCAAAGTGTATGGATGATGGTGCAGATCTGTTGCATATGCTGTGGGCTTGTCCAGTAATTGGGAATTATTGGGATGCTGTAAGGAATATGATTAACAGTAAAATGACTTTACAAATTCAAAATGATCCCAAGGTGTGTGTATTGGGGTATGTGTCGGAGCTTGGAGGGACTGAATCGGTTAAGGTAGCAGTGGGAAGATTGTTGTATGTGGCCAGGAAGTTGGTGGCGATGAGGTGGATCCAGGGAAGTCCGCCTACATTGGATTGAGTTTGAGAGGAAGGTGCATGACATGCTGATATTGGAAAAAGGGGTGTATGTGAAGAGAGGGTGTCCTCAGAAGTTTGATAAACTATGGAGTGACTGGTTATCGCATACTCACGTGGTTATATAGGCCCTTGTGGGTTCAGGACTGGTCTGTTGGGGGGGAGGGGTTAGGGAAGGGTGGGGTGGAGGGGGGATGGGAGGTTGGGAGGTGTTTAGGGTCTGTTAGGTCTCATAAAATATTTGTCTCAATACTTGAATCTACATGTGTGCCAGCTACGTACTGACGCCTGTTATTAATGTGTATTGGTATTTCTGCCGGCAATGCTGTATACTGTTTCCACTTGGTGGATGTACTGAGGAAAATGTACTGTATTGTTTTATGGTATTCTGCAAATAATGGTTTAATAAAAACGAATTGATTCAAAAAAAGAAACCTGCGCATTGTTCCTCTAGGGAGACTGGGACACCCCCCTGTCCAAGAGGGAAGAGACCGCTTGCAAAAGGGCCGAGGTCCGGACCGGATCCCCCGGAACCCGAGAAGGGAAGAAAAGCTCCGGAGGCCTGAAAGCGAATTCTATTTTGTGACCGGAGGTTACAATTTCCAGGGCCCAGGCGTCCTGGATGTGAGCTCTCCAAACCTGTTGAAAGGAGAGCAGTCGGCCCCCCACAGCAAGAGGTGGGGTCGCCCCTTCAGGACGAGGACTGCTTGGCAGAGCAGGCAGATTGTGGCCGCGGACGCCAGAAAGGTTGGGGCCTAAAGGCAGGCTTCTTGCGGGAGTCCTGAGAGCCACCCGGGAAGAAGGCCGCCGCAGAACTGGAAGAGGAGAAGCAACAAAAGGACTGGTTCCTAGAACCGGAGGACTGAGCTCCGAAGGTGCGCTTGGATCTAGATTGAGGCAGGTTGGTGCTCTTGCCTCCCGTCGCATCCGAGATGATCTCGTCAAGCTTAGCACCAAAAAGCCTGGAACCCGCAAAGAGCAGGTTAGTGAGGGAACGCTTGGAGGAAGCGTCAGCGTCCCAAACCTTCAACCAGACTTCTCTGCGCTGAGTGACCGAAAGGGCCGAAACCCACGCAAAGTGAATGCTAACATCAAAGGAAGCTTCACAGAGGAACTTCGTCGCCTGAGACATCTGGAGGACAAAGTTCAAGGTGTCCGCAGAGGCATCTTGCTCCGCGAGGTCCTGATGGTGGCGCTGCAACCATACCAAAAGCGCTCTGGATACCCAGGCCGATGCGAAAGCGGGCCGCAGGCCTGTGCCTGCCAGAGTGAAGATGGCTTTGGAAAGAGAATACAAACACCTGTCAACCGAGTCCCGTAGAGAGGAACTGTCCAAGACAGGTATGGCCGTATTCTTGGACAATCTGGCCACCGGCGGGTCGACCTTAGGAGGGGAAGACCACTGCTGCACATTTTCTGCCGGAAATAGATAGAGTATCCATGCTTTTCGTGGCAGAAAATCAGTGATTAGGGCAGTTCCAGGCATTAGCGAGGACCTTGTCGAATTCCCCATGGATGGGGAATACAACCGTTTATGGTTTCCTAGAATGGAAAAGAGGGAATTCCTGGCTACTAGTGGAAGGAGATTCCCCCTGGATATGAAAAGTGTCCCGGACCGCCGCCACCAAGTTAGCCACCATGGTGGACAGCTTGGGCGAGGGTTCCAGCTCTGTGTCCTCGTCCAAGCTTGATCGTTCCCCTTCTGATCTATGGTCCCTGTGAGGAGGGGAAGTGTCTGAACACGCCTCCAGGCGAGGAGGGGAAGCAGAGTCATCCGAGGAGGGATGCTGCTGCGTACGCTGCCTCTTAGCGGCCAAGCGGCCTCTATGGGAACCACTGGGAGGTGAAGTGGTGTTAGCCACAGGATCCGTGGTCACCATGCGTTCTATGAAGGCCATGGCGGCCCGAGAGACTTGGGCTAAATCAGCAGCCGCCCCAGATATGGCAAAGGCCAATGTGGGTTCCGCAGGCTCTGACGGGGCGGAGGGAGGACTGGGCTGAGTGAGAGGAGGAAGATTATCCTGTCCAGAGGCAAGGTTCACAGGATCCAGTGACCGACAGTGGCTACCAGTGGGGCCTAAGGAGCAGCCTTGGATTTTTGGGGGGCCCCAGGTTTCGGCATGATGGCGACAATCCCAGCAAAGAAAAAAGGTCATGGTCTCTTACCATTCCTGCAGCAAGCTGAGGGCTAAACAAACTATCCTACCGCGACCCGTAAGGAGCAGTTGGAAGCAGCAGCAGGTGGAGAGCGCTGAGACGGAATGGAAGCGCTGGAGCTGAATAGGGCTCCGCCCACTAATCACGTCAAGGATTGCGCGAAACCCGCTCTGGAAGTATGAAAAAAGGCGCTCTGGCGCCAAAAACTGCGTAGCGGGGGTTAAGTAGAGTTGCGGCCCCCGGAAGGGTAGGAGAACCGAGCGGCGCAGGTTAGTGTACCACTGTTGGAGGAGGCCGAGGAAGCTGCCACTTCTGAAGAACGATTGCCCCAGACAGGAATCCTCACAGTAATATTCTTTTTGAAATAAATGACCAGATTCATCAGTCAGATGAGACAGGATTTACCCATCAGCTGCTAAATCCAGAATTAGGGTTCACTTACATGTCCGCAAAATGGGTCCGCATCCGTTCTGCAATTCTAAGGAACGGGTGCGGACCCATTTATTTTCAATGAGGCCGCAAAAGATGCGAACAGCACACTTAATTTATCATACAAAAAATAATAATTAAACATTAGCATCCCCGTGACAAAAATGAGTGAAATATTACATTGTTTTTCGTCATCTCTCCCCAAAAAAATTAAAACGATCAAAGTTGTACACCCCCCAAAATGTTATCAATAAAAACTAAAGCTTGCCCCACAAAAAACAATAGCTCATAGATGGAAAATGAAAAATGGTGGCAAAATGGTGTCAGGAGCAGGTGGGATTCAAGCTACTTCATCACTGGATTGCATAATGATCATTACAAAGACAAAAATACAAAGAATTTATCTTGGTTACAATAGCGTATGGTGGGGGGGGGGGGGGGGGGGAGATTAGCATAATAAGTAGTTATGGACTGGATTAGTTTTTTGGGTGGTTGGGGGTTAGAGACAAAAATTACCTGTTCATGTCATCACTGTCAGCTACAAAGTTTAAAAAGATAAAATGTCAAATTGTCTAAAGGTGCAGACACTTTCTAAGTAAAATCATTCCAGTGACAACTAGGTAGACCGTGCCAGCAACAAAGGACTATCGAGCTCTGTGCGTTATGCTCAGAACATGACTATTCCCCGTTACGGGTACAGGTCCTGATCCATCCATGAACAGAGAATCCTTCCTCCCATCTTTTAGCCTAAAGCTGGATTCAGATTGAAACTTATATTTAGGTATTCTGTTCCTGCATAAGAACAAAAGACCAGAATTGCAGAATGTGCCAGACACTGCTGATAAATATTGGTGCTCACAGCAGTATGTAATTGTTTATTTACAGGAACCTGAGGCTCCAACAGATCCTCAGAACTAGACCCAAAGCACTAGTTACTACCGTAACGGGACATTACCTTCATAGTAACATCTATGGCAATTGGGTGGGAAGAAAGGTCACTAAATTACTGCAAATTCTCTAGAATGGAGATGTTGCTGGAAGACTGGCAACTCACTGCTATAGCTTTACTAAATGAAAGACTAAGAACTTACCTGACTGAAAAGACCCTCCACTGCCACCGCCTCTTCTTCCTCTTGACCTAAAATTTTCATTGCTAAACCCTGCAGAAAGTGAAAATATATGTATATACACTGTACTAATTCTGAAACTGTTCAAGAGACAAGTTATTGAAGAATTAGTAAAACCAGATTGACTGAATGCTGGAGCAGCCGCTGTACTCTGCTATATCAGACAGTCCCACAGATATCGGAGGAGATGGAGCGGTGCATGCGCACCCCGACACTCCGTTCATACCAGTGCACAGGATCACCATTCACTTGACCCCCACTCATCACATTGCTTACACACTGTCCTATGATGGGGGATAAGCTGAATTTATGATGCAAATCCTTTAATGTTCCCTTGTATTAGTTAACATTTTTAAAGGGCTTCTGCCACCAGAAATACTGTTATGTAGCTGACTGAGATTAGCGATGCGCTAATGTCAGCTCTACATAACTGTTTTTAACATTTGTCCCTGCAGCAGTTTTTGTAAAATAAGCACTTTTATAATATGCTAATGAGCCTCTAGGTGCTATGTGGGTGTAAAATCAGCACCTAGAGGCTCCGTCCACTCATGCTTTATCACGCCCAGGTCCCCTGTTCTGCCCGCCCAGCTCCTCTTGATTGATGCCACGGTCCACCGCATCGTTGACGAAATCAGGCGCCTGCGCCGTTCACTTCTGTCTTCGGCGCAGTGAGTGAATGATGCGCTCCTGGTGCCGGATTCCTCACTGCGCCGACTACGTCACAGTGAGGCAGCCGGCATCAGGAGAGCGGCCTTCACTTCTGTCTTCGGCACAGGTTTTAGCCAACGATGCGGTGGACTGTGGCGTCAATCAAGAGAAGCTGGGCGGGCAGAACAGGGGACCTGCGCGGGATATAAGCATGAGTGGACAGAGCCTCTAGGAGCTGATTTTACACCCACATAGCACCTAGAGGCTCATTAGCATATTATAAAAGTGCTTATTTTACAAAAACGGCTGCAGGGACAAATGTTAGAAACATACTGTCAGCTAATCGCATCGCTAATGTCAGCTACATAACAGTATTTCTGGTGGTAGAAATCCTTTAAGTATAAAATGTCCAGGAGTGACTGAAGAGCCGGTCAACTTGAACACAACTTAAAACATGGCAATCAGCCCAATTTGCATAATCGTTAATGCATTTAAAAACATTAATATGCTGTAAAGAACACATTTTCTTACCTCCTCTTGTAGAACGAGATTGGTCATTGCTCTGATCATCACCAAACCCTATAGGGAAAAACATTTCGATCAGTTAAAGGGGTTTTCCAAGATTTTTATAGTGATTACCTATCCTTTGGATGGGTCTGTCATCTGATCTGTGGGGGTCTGACACCCGGGACCCCTGCCGATCAGCTGTTTGAGAAGGTACTAGTTTCTCCTGTAAGCGCCGCAGCTTTACCTTACCTTTACCTAGGCCAGTGACGATAGGTTCATTGGTCATGTGGCCTAGCTGTAGCTCAGCTCCATAGAACTGAATGGGGCTAAGGCTGATACCAAGCAGTCGCTGTACAATGTACAATGCTGTGCATGGTAAGCCGAAGCACTAATGCCTTCTCAAAAAGCTGATCGGCAGGGTCCTGGGTATCGAACCCCCACCCATCAGATACTGATGACCTATCCTGGGGATAGAGCACAGATAGAGATGTAGAGCACCACCAAAAGACCTCACCGACCAATACTGGAATGCATCAGCCGCAACAGGACCGCAGATCCACAGAACAGCAGAAAAAAAGGAGGTTACAGCAGCATCTCTGGTGTATCCTTTATTGAAGCAATGCTTGATAAAGGCTACTATGTAGCCGAAACGTCGTATTTCTGCTTTTTGTACGCACTCAAGGCTTCAATAAAGGATACACCGGAGATGCTGCTGTAACCTCCTTTTTTCTGTTATCCTGAGGTTAGATCATCAGTATTAAAATGTCAGAAAACCTTTAAAAAATGCTCTGGATGGCCTGAAACCCTGCAGTTTCAAACTGGGCGGCACTCCTTTACATCGATACAACAATCTGCCTCTGGTTCTACATGTGCCCTGCTCGTTCCAGGACTGTCCACCATCACCTCCAACCTTCTATCTAATAACCGATTACCTTGGAGAACCCTTAAAGGCTATGTACACCTTTGGGGGCAATTCTTTATAATTGCATTATACTTATTTTGAGCTAAAAATTATTTTTTCCATTGGTCTATTAATATGGATCCCTTTTTCTGCACAGAGCTGAGAAGCTCTACTAGCTGCCTGTGGATTTTCTGTCCTTTCAGTCACCTGAGGAGCAGACCCAGGTGGCTACTTCTCATCTCTGCTCTCACATCAAACACTCAAAGCTCAATCCTTCTCTTACTGATAAGAATGTGGCTTAAAGTGTTTATGACCTCTCAGTAGGACCAGTACCAGTCAGTTAGAAAAACTGCTAACCCTTTGTGACTGAACAATTCAATATTTTTAATAAAGGCCAATTGAAAGCATGATTTTTAGCCCAAAAAGTTAAATGCAATCATAAAAAAAATGTACTCCAAAAGGTGTAAATAGCCTTTAAATATACAGAAATACTGGAAAGTCGTATTATGCACACCTTGAAATGTAACAATAAAATGTGAGACTACTGTCACATTAGCGTTTTTTGGCGGATCAGTCATGGATCTGCAAAACCGTATACAGAACCATTCATTTCAACGGGTCCGCAAATGCAAAACAAAATGGAAGTCACTCCGTGCGCATTCCATTTCCGTTCCGCAAAAAAAAAAATAGAACATGTCCTATTATTGTCGGCATAACGGACAAGGATAGAACTGTACTATTAGGGGCCAGCTGTTCGGTTCCGCAAAATACAGAATGCACACGGACATCTCATCAGTATTTTTGGCGGACCGCAAAATACATACAGCCGTGTGCATTAGGCCTTTGGTGCAATGAGGGTGCCATCATTGCTTTTGTTGCACCTAAGCTCCTTTCCATGGTCAGCTCCTCCCCCACTGCCACATCCTGTCAATCGAAACAGCAAGAGTAGGGCTGGCCACAGAAAGGAGAGGTGCTTGGTTGCAACAAGAGGAACGGTGATCCCATTGTTGCACCAAAGGCCTAATTTGTATGTTAACCCCTTCAGGACACAGATTTTCAATTTTTGCGTTTTTTGCTTTTTACTCCCCACCTTCCCATAGTTCTAACTTATGAGTGCTTATTTTTTGCGGGACAAGTTGTACTTTCTAATGGCACCATTTACGGTTGCATTCCATGTAGTAGGAAGCGGGAAAAATTCCAAACTGGGTAGAATTGGGGAAAAACGCAATTCTGATAAAGGTTTTTATAAAAAAAATTTACACTATACACTATGCAGTAAAATTGACCTGTTATCTTCATTCTCCATGTCAGTACAGTTACAACGATACCACACTTGTACAATTTTTCTTGCGTTTGTATACTGGAAAAAGTTTTTATAACCATATTCTGACCCCTATAACTTTTGTAGTTATATGTACGGGGCTGTGTGAGGGCTCATTTTTTGCAGGACGATCTGTTCTTTTCAGTAATACCAATTTTAAGTGTGTGACTTTTTGATCACTTTTTATAAAAAAACAAATGGGTAGTAGTAGAAGTGACAAAAAATGGCAAATTAGCAGGCCCGCCCGCCCCCCCCCCCCCCCCCCGCACGCGGCAATGCCCATGAGGTTTATTTATAATTGGTTAAGTATTTTTATTTTTAGGAAAGGGGGGTGATTAACTTTTTTTAAATCTCCTTAGGTGACAATAACTGGCAATTAGATTGCCCATTGTGTTCATTTGCACTATACCAGTGGTGCCCAACCATTTTTTTTCTTAGGGCCGCACTAGACATGGTATAAATTTCGCCAGCCAGAACCAGGTAGCTTTGCCAAAAAGAAATGCAAACACTGAGGGGGCGCGGGTGGGCAATCACTACCGCAAAGGGGGCGCGGGTGGGCAATCACTACCGCAAAGGGGGCGCATGTCTGCACATAGCAAGACTAAGGAGTGGAATGCAGGAAACTCTCCACAAATTCCTTTGGGTACAGCATTATGAGTTCTCGCTCCCTTATTAATAGTGCTCAGCTGGTGAGGAGCGGTTCCTGAGGAGCAACCCAGACAGCCCACACTTAGTAAAACAAAGAGGCTCAGGTCCAATCACTTCCCACATATCTGGGCATTAAGACTGTGAAGGAGGCACAAGTCTGGGCATTAAGACTGTGAAGGAGGCACAAGTCTGGGCATTAAGACTGTGAAGGAGGCACAAGTCTGGGCATTAAGACTGTGAAGGAGGCACAAGTCTGGGAATTATTACTGTGAAGGAGGCACAAGTCTGGGAATTATTACTGTGAAGGAGGCACAAGTCTGGGAATTATTACTGTGAAGGAGGCACAAGTCTGGGAATTATTACTGTGAAGGGGGCACAAGTCTGGGAATTATTACTGTGAAGGGGGCACAAGTCTGGGAATTATTACTGTGAAGGGGGCACAAGTCTGGGAATTATTACTGTGAAGGGGGCACAAGTCTGGGAATTATTACTGTGAAGGGGGCACAAGTCTGGGAATTATTACTGTGAAGGGGGCACAAGTCTGGGAATTATTACTGTGAAGGGGCACAAGTCTGGGAATTATTACTGTGAAGGGGCACAAGTCTGGGAATTATTACTGTGAAGGGGCACAAGTCTGGGAATTATTACTGTGAAGGGGCACAAGTCTGGGAATTATTACTGTGAAGGGGCACAAGTCTGGGAATTATTACTGTGAAGGGGCACAAGTCTGGGAATTATTACTGTGAAGGGGCACAAGTCTGGGAATTATTACTGTGAAGGAGGCACAAGTCTGGGAATTATTACTGTGAAGGAGGCACAAGTCTGGGAATTATTACTGTGAAGGGGCACAAGTCTGGGAATTATTACTGTGAAGGGGGCACAAGTCTGGGAATTATTACTGTGAAGGGGGCACAAGTCTGGGAATTATTACTGTGAAGGGGGCACAAGTCTGGGAATTATTACTGTGAAGGGGGCACAAGTCTGGGAATTATTACTGTGAAGGAGGCACAAGTCTGGGAATTATTACTGTGAAGGGGGCACAAGTCTGGGAATTATTACTGTGAAGGGGCACAAGTCTGGGAATTATTACTGTGAAGGGGGCACAAGTCTGGGAATTATTACTGTGAAGGGGGCACAAGTCTGGGAATTATTACTGTGAAGGGGGCACAAGTCTGGGAATTATTACTGTGAAGGGGGCACAAGTCTGGGAATTATTACTGTGAAGGAGGCACAAGTCTGGGAATTATTACTGTGAAGGGGGCACAAGTCTGGGAATTATTACTGTGAAGTAGGGCTGCACGATATATCGAAAAAATAATCGAATCGCGATAATCGCCAAATGCGATATGGCGATTTGGCCAACCTGAAAATGCCGCGATTATATATGAAGGGGCCCCGCGCACATAACTGGCTTTTTGTGTAAAGTATTTTACTACTGTGTGAAACAAGCTCTCTGACTCCTACTGATAAAATAGCCAGCCTCTGTACTCACTATTACGATGAATGCACTGCAGCGAACGGCAGCGAGGTGGCCGGCCGGCACGTGACTGACGTCACTTAGTAACGCTCCTGCTTCCTGAAGTAGGAGGAGCGTTACTAAGTGACGTCAGCCACGCGCCGGCCACCTCGCTGCCGCTCGCTGCAGTGCATTCATAGTACTGTGACAGTGAGTACAGATACAGACTACAGAGGCTCGCCATTTTATCAATAGGAGAGAGCTTGTTTCACACAGTAGTAAAATACTTCACACACAAAGCCAGTTATGTTTATTGCAGTTTAGGACACACAGGGCAATGAGGGGGACCAGCATAAGATGCTATATGTGTGTCTTATGCTGGCCCCCCTCATGGCCCTATGTGTCATAGCACACATCCCCTATAACAGTGCCATCCACAAGTCCCCCATAAGTGTCCTCCACAGATTCCCCCATAACAGCGTCCTCCACAGATTCCCCCATAACAGCGTCCTCCACAGATTCCCCCATAACAGCGTCCTCCACAGATTCCCCCATAACAGCGTCCTCCACAGATTCCCCCATAACAGCGTCCTCCACAGATTCCCCCATAACAGCGTCCTCCACAGATTCCCCCATAACAGCGTCCTCCACAGATTCCCCCATAACAGCGTCCTCCACAGATTCCCCATAACAGCGTCCTCCACAGATTCCCCATAACAGCGTCCTCCACAGATTCCCCCATAACAGCGTCCTCCACAGATTCCCCCATAACAGCGTCCTCCACAGATTCCCCCATAACAGCGTCCTCCACAGATTCCCCCATAACAGCGTCCTCCACAGATTCCCCCATAACAGCGTCCTCCACAGATTCCCCCATAACAGCGTCCTCCACAGATTCCCCCATAACAGCGTCCTCCACAGATTCCCCCATAACAGCGTCCTCCACAGATTCCCCCATAACAGCGTCCTCCACAGATTCCCCCATAACAGCGTCCTCCACAGATTCCCCCATAACAGCGTCCTCCACAGATTCCCCCATAACAGCGTCCTCCACAGATTCCCCCATAACAGCGTCCTCCACAGATTCCCCCATAACAGCGTCCTCCACAGATTCCCCCATAACAGCGTCCTCCACAGATTCCCCCATAACAGCGTCCTCCACAGATTCCCCCATAACAGCGTTCTCCACAGATTCCCCATAACAGCGTCCTCCACAGATTCCCCCATAACAGCGTCCTCCACAGATCCCCCCACATAACAGCGTCCTCCACAGATCCCCCACATAACAGCGTCCTCCACAGATCCCCCACATAACAGCGTCCTCCACAGATCCCCCCCATAACAGCGTCCTCCACAGATCCCCCGCCATAACTATGTCATACCCAGCCGCGTCAGCGGCTCATATGGGAAAATCCAAGCAAATAGACCTCTAGCACAATTCCCTTAAAATATCGCATCGCATATCGTTATCGCAATTTTTAGGGCCCTAATCGCAATCGCACAAAATTCCCATATCGTGCAGCCCTACTGTGAAGGGGGCACAAGTCTGGGAATTATTACTGTGAAGGGGGCACAAGTCTGGGAATTATTACTGTGAAGGGGGCACAAGTCTGGGAATTTATTACTGTGAAGGGGGCACAAGTCTGGGAATTTATTACTGTGAAGGGGGCACAAGTCTGGGAATTTATTACTGTGAAGGGGGCACAAGTCTGGGAATTATTACTGTGAAGGGGGCACAAGTCTGGGAATTTATTACTGTGAAGGGGGCACAAGTCTGGGAATTTATTACTGTGAAGGGGGCACAAGTCTGGGAATTATTACTGTGAAGGGGGCACAAGTCTGGGAATTATTACTGTGAAGGGGGCACAAGTCTGGGAATTATTACTGTGAAGGGGGCACAAGTCTGGGAATTAGGGGGCACATATCTGCACATAGCAAGACTAAGGAGTGGAATGCAGGAAACTCCACAAATGCCTTTGGGTGCAGCATTATGAGTGAGGAGCACTTCCTGAGGAGCAACCCAGATGGCCCACACTTAGTAAAAGACACTTGCCACAACTACCACACCTCACCAGTCACCTCCTCCATAGAACTTGTGCTCCATTCTGACAAGTCCTCACCTTCTCAAACGTACTCTGATGCCTGGCTGAGTTCAGATGAGATAAGAAAATTGTACTCCACCACTGCAGCGGCCCAGGCGTGTCCCTTCAACTGAGCGGGCCGCATGACAGCTTCGCAGGTTGGGCATCAATGCACTATAACAATACAATGCTACCACCTAGTGGCCTGTATTGGTATATTCCTGAAATGGGCACTGAAGCCTGCTTGAGGCTTCGGGCTATTTCAGCAATGTAACCGGTTCCCTGATCTCAGGGAGCGCTGTTACCGGAAAGGAAGCGTGTGACTTCCGCTTCCGGACTGATCAGATGCCGTGGTCACATTTGACCACGGTATCTGAAGGGGAAAATGAATGTGATCAGCCTTATGACTTCACATACATGTGCCGCAGGTCTCAGCCATTTAAAATGGCAAACCCGGCGGCTATGGCGCCAGCTGCACGTGGGCGCCATGTTTAGTGACCGGACTTCCGCCGTACATATACTGCGGAGGTCCTTAAGGGGTTAAGAAAAAAGTATGAACTTGGGAACGGAACCTCAGATCAACAAAAGAAATACAGATCAGGTGAATCACAGCTATGAGTCGATGCAAACGGATGGATAGGGAGATCACTGGTGACAAATGTACGCTGTAGAGACCTGCAGGATGATAATAGGCAACCCATACACCTTCATTAGACTGCCATATATATGACTGGATGCCATTTTTAAACATGACAGAAAAGCATATGTTTGTAGGAGGTTTTGACTCAACCCTTCTGCGAATAAATCCAATTTATTAGAGAAAGGCTACAAACCTGATGTGCCATCTCTGCTTGAGAACCCAGTCTGTTCCTGACCTTCAAATGACTCGAACCCTACAACACAAAAGGAGTAATTATCCAGTCAGAAAACCCTTCCCCGACAAGCATACATGCCAGATGACCCAGAGAATGCCGGATATCTGCCTGGACTCCGCACCTTCACTGGTGACAAATCAGGATTAAAGCAAACCATTACCCAAAGTCTTGTCACAAATGCCAACAGGCTGAACTGTAGAGATGTGACTGACATTACACAGCTGGAGCCCCACTCAATGCCGGGAGTGATAACTTACCTCTAAGTGGTTTACAGAGGGTAGAAGCTCCCACAAAGCAATTGCAGGGTCCCCATGGTGGCTACGGCAAAGAAATGTCTAACAAAGCTGCCATGTACGGAAGCCTATTAGGTCCTACCAAAGGCAGGGTCTAATAGACAAAGTGCGACTGTAAGGGTACTTTCACACTTTCGTTGAGGATCCGTCAGGCAGTTGCGTTGCCAGAACTGCCTGCCGGATCCGGAAATCTATATGCAAACTAATATCATTTGTAGACTGATGCAGATTAGAATCAGTCTGACAAACACATAAAAATTCGGGTCAGTCTCTCCGGTGTTAAAAAAACAAATGCATACTGCATACTGAACGAAATGCTTTCCATTCAGAATGCATTAGGATAAAACGAGCTTTTTTTTCCAGTATTGAGCACTTGTTACGGAACTCAATACCGGAAAAGAATAACGCTAGTGTGAAAGTATACTGAAACTGGCAATTAAAATGCATCACAATACTGAATTATCGTAATGTATTTTTATCAAAGATCAGTCTATAGTGAGCTGAAGTCCACTTAGTGGGACTTTTATTTAAAGAAACCAGTGATCGCTACTGACCTTGTCATCTGAGATGTTAAATGACCGGTGTGGAGTCATCGCCAATCCCAGTCTTTGCGGTCGAGTGCCGACTATCATATAGTTGGCACCTGCCGCAAATGAAGCAGGCTCAGCGCAGCAGCCCATAAAACGTAAAAGTAAAATGCCTATTCTTGTCGGCGATTGCGGACAAGCTCTCTCTTTTCCACGGAGTCGTGGAACGGAACCACAGATGCGGACAGCACACTGTATGCTGTCCACATCTATTACTGCAGCATTGAAATGAATGGGTCCGCACTCGTTCTGCAAAATTGCGGAAAGGATGCAGACTCATTCATACGGCCAACTGAATGAGCCCTACTTGATGTACATTTACGTGATTATGTGTTAAGGGGAAGCAAGCGCCTCAAGGACAGAAGCCCACCATTAGATGCCCTACGGTACAAATGGCTGGTTTTGCATCATCTGAGAGACCCCTGTACAACGCCTGCTGAGGATGCAGAAAGAAAGAACGCCCTACATGAAAACTGATGTCATGGCACTTTAGTATGTACATCAGGCATCCTCAAACTGCGGCCCTCCTGCTGTTGTAAGACTACAACTCCCACAATGACCTGCTGTAGGCTGTTCAGGCATTCTGGGAGTTGAAGTTTTGCAACAGCTGGAGGGCCACAGTTTGAGGATGCCTGATGTACATCATGCTGCACTCCTACTTTCTTGCAGTACCCCAAATAAGAAGCTGAGAGGTCATTTAGTAGATACTGGAGAACCCACACGGTCTTCATTTTTTGGGTGAGAAAGCATTCTGTCCAGATAAAATTACCTCTAGAAATGTTATCATTGCCTCCTCCTCTTCCTCGACCTAGAAATAACATGTTATTAAATGTTTATTTCAGGACCAATATTAACTCCACTTATCACAACTGTAAAGTGGTTAACGTTTGCTGGAAGAAATGTCATCACAGCTGATAATTTACACAAATGACATCTGAATTACATTATAACACGTGTCTCCCTACTGCCATCTAGTGGAAGTGACTCCCTGAGTTAATGTTAGAATTTTCTACAAGCCTTTGAACATGACAAGGGAACTAACTAGTCAAACCATATATCCATCTGCAGACAGCAGCTTCATGGTATATGCCACCAGTATGGAGCAGGATTCTGGCTTGAGTAAATGAGATGTAACATCTGACGTATTCCTAAAATAATGCAGTCTTCCCTCAGTTTCTCCTAGGCCAGCGATGCCACCTTGATCGGTCACATGGTCTAGGCTCACAGCAGCCCTATTGAAGTAAATGGGACTGAGCGGTCATATCAAACAGCCACTGAAATTGACAGCGCTGTGCTACAAAGGAAAAGGACCTCAGTTAGGAAGACTAATGAATATTTTGATGCATGTGTCTTTACAGAGGAAGAGGTTCTAAGTCAGCTGTCTAAAATTAATACTAATAAGTCACATGGGCCTGATGGGATACACCCAAAGCTATTAAAAGAGCTCAGCGGTGAACTAGCAAAACCATTAACAGATTTATTTAACCAATCACTGGCAACAGGAGTCGTCCCAGAAGATTGGAAATTGGCAAATGTTGTGCCCTTTTACAAGAAAGGTAGTAGGGAGGAATCGGGCAACTATAGACCAGTAAGCCTGACATCAATAGTGGGGAAATTAATGGAAACCATACTTAATAACGAGATTTTTGTGAACTCACCTTGTAAAATCTCTTTCTCGCTTTATTCATTGGGGGACACAGGACCATGGGTATAGCTTGCTGCTGCCACTAGGAGGCGACACTAGGCTGAAAGCTGTTTGCTCCTCCCCTGCAGGCTATACCCCCTCCAGCCTGGAGAGAGCATATCAGTTTGTGCTTCAGCAGTAGGAGAAACATACCGAAACAAAACAAAACAGGAAGACCACAGTCCAACCAAACAACCGAACCTGACCTCAGTCCCAACCGGTAACTTGGACCACTGGTCTCAGTAGAAACCAACAACAATGGGTGGGTGCTGTGTCCCCCAATGAATAAAGCGAGAAAGATTTTACAAGGTGAGTTCACAAAAATCTCGTTTTCTCGCTCATATCATTGGGGGACACAGGACCATGGGACGTCCTAAAGCAATCCCCAGGGTGGGAAAACCGCTGACTCCACCTCCACAGTCGAGCCACTACACTGCGGCCTGTAAGATCCTACGGCCAAGAGCAGCATCCGCCGATGCGAACGAATGCACCTTGTAGAACTTGGTGAAGGTGTGCAACGAAGACCAAGTCGCTGCCTTACACAATTGAGACGCCGAAGCGTGGTGAAAGTGTGCCCAAGAAGCCCCGACCGCCCTGGTCGAGTGAGCCGTGACGCCAGGCGGAGGAACCCTGCCTTTGGAGCGGTAGGCCTCGTGAATGGCCGATCTAATCCACCGAGCAATCGCCACCTTGGATGCCGCCAAACCCTTCCGAGGACCCTCCGGAACTAGGAACAGAGAGTCCGCTCGCCGAAAGGAGGCGACCGCGGCCAGGTAGATCCGTAAGGCCCGCACTACATCCAGACGATGAAGCGCCACTTCCCTAGGATGAGAAGGTTTAGGGCAAAGCGAGGGGAGGACGATGTCCTCATTGACATGGAACGCCGACACCACCTTCGGCAGAAACGACGGCACCGTCCGGAGCACCACCTTATCCTGATGGAACACCAAGAAAGGCTCCTTGCACGACAGTGCCGCCAGTTCCGACACCCGACGGATGGACGTAATGGCAACCAGGAATGCGACCTTCCACGACAACATGCGGAGGGAGACTTCCCGCAGGGGTTCAAACGGCTCGGACTGAAGTGCCACCAGCACCAAATTCAGATCCCAGGAATGTAACGGTGGCCGATATGGAACCGCGGTGTGCGCAACACCCTGCATGAAGGTCTTGACGGGCCCCAGCACCGCCAGCGTACGCTGGAAAAATATGGAAAGGGCCGAAACCTGCCCTTTCAGCGAACTTAGGGACAGACCCAGCTCCAAACCCGCTTGAAGAAAGGCCAACACCGTAGGGAGGGAAAACCTCCTGGAGGGGAGGTCCCTGTCCTCACAGAATTTCAAGAACGACCTCCACGTACGATAGTAGATTCTCGCAGAGGAGGGCTTCCGAGCCCTAATCATCGTTCGAACGACCGCATCCGAGAAACCCCTGTTCTTCAGCAGGAAGGTTTCAATAGCCACGCCGTCAAACGCAGCGTATGTAAACCCTGGTGGAAGACTGGGCCCTGTGAGAGCAGGTCGGGCCTGAGTGGAAGAGGCCACGGCGCGTCGCCCAGGAGCAGAACGAGCTCCGAGTACCAAGCTCGGCGCGGCCAGTCTGGGGCAATCAGGAGCGTTTGAACACCCTCCATCCTGATTCTGCGAAGAATCCGCGGTAGGAGCGGCAGCGGCGGGAATACATACAGAAAACTGAAGACGCCCCACGGCGCCACGAGTGCGTCCACGTCGTAGGCCATCGGATCCCTTGCGCGAGACAGGAAGCACGGGAGTTTGTGATTCAACCGAGATGCCATTAGGTCCACTTCAGGGCGACCCCACCGGAGGCAAAGGTCCTCGAACACCTCCGGGTGGAGAGCCCACTCCCCCGAGTCCACCGTCGTTCGGCTGAGGAAATCCGCCGTCCAGACCGAATGGCAGCGCGACGAATTGGAAGTGATCCGACTGGATGGCAAATCGGAGGAAACGTTGGTGCATGGTAGCAATAGGTATGTGGAGATAGGCATCTTGTACGTCCAAAGACGCCATGTGCTCCTCCTGCACCAACGAGGCTACAACGGAACGAAGGGATTCCATTCTGAACCTCTGAACCCGTAGATAGCGATTCAGAAGTTTGAGGTCCAGCACCGGTCTCACATCGCCCTCCTTCTTGGGGACCACAAACAGGTTGGAATAAAAACCTGTGAACCGCTCTTCTGGAGGTACCGGAGAAATAACCCCCCGCAGAAGTAAGGACTGGACGGCGTTCAAGAAAGCCGCGGCCCGGACGGGATCCCTGGGAGGCTGGGAAGGGAAGAAACGGTTGGGGGGAAGGGACCTGAATTCTATTTTGTAGCCCGAGGAAACTACCTCGAGCGCCCATGCGTCCGGAATGTGGGCGTGCCAAATGTCCTGGAACAGGAGAAGACGCCCCCCCACCTGAGAAGGTGGGGACAAACCTTCATGCGGAAGGCTGCTTACCTGGCGCTGTGCGAGGTTGCTGGGCACGTGGACGCCAAGCCTGCTGGGGCTTAAAGGATGGGCCCTTCCGCCGATCCTGGTTGGGTGGTCCCGCCGCGGAGGTGGGGACTGAACGGGTGCCCGAGAAACGGCGAAAGGACTGGAAGCGTGAGGACGCAGGTCTGGACTGAAAAGGCCGCTTCGCTTTGGGTTGGGGCAGATGGGTGCTTTTGCCACCCGTAGCTTCTGAGATTATGACATCCAGTTTCGGCCCGAAAAGCCGAGCCCCAGAAAACGGAAGCTTTAGGAGAGCGTTTAGAGGAAGAATCAGCCTTCCAGGCCTTGAGCCATAACTCCCTGCGTACCGAGGTGGTGAGAGCTGAGGCACGAGCGACCATCGATCCAGCATCCAGTGCCGCTTCACAGATATATTTTCCCGCATGTGAAATTTGGAGCGCAGACAACTCGAGCTCAGCAGGCGGGAGGTTGGACAAAATGTCCTGGCTTAACCGGATGGACCACTCCGAAACCGCCTTGGCTACCCAGGCGGACGCGAAAATCGGACGCAGCGCCGAACCGCTCGCCGTAAAGATTGACTTGGAGAGCGACTCTACGCGACGGTCCACGAGTGACGAACCATCCGCTACCGGAATGGTCGTAGATTTTGCCAGTCGAGCCACCGGCGGATCCACCTTCGGCGGGGAGGACCACAGTTCCACTGTCTCGCGTGGAAAGGGGTAGAGAAGGTCCAGGCGCTTTGGGATAGCAAAACGCAAACCTGGCTGGTCCCAAGCCTTGTTAACCACAATAGAAAAATCCTCGTGCAACGGGAAAGCCTTAGGAGTCTGTTTCGCACGCAGAAACGACACCCCTTGTTGGCTAGTGGAGGGAAGATCCTCCTGAACCCGGAAGGTGTCCCTTATTGCCGAAATCAGGCTATCCACCATGGAAGCAATCTGAGAAGAGTGCTCCAGATCCATATCCGCATCGGAATCCCCGAGCTCACCCTCTGACAGTGCGTCGCCTAGCAGGGAGGACGCCTGTGACTGGGATCCAGGAGCAGGGGGGGATGCAGAGGCGTCAGAGGAGGAACGGTTACCTGCTCTGGGGCGCTTACTAGGAGGTCTGCCTCTGGTTTGCGTGCAATGCGGTTGCGCGGATTGCACCGGTGGCGATTTATCTACCAAACGACCCAACAGAGAAAGGGTGGAATGGGAAACCTTAGAGAGGTCCTCCACTGCCCGAGACAGGGACCTTGCCCAGTCTGGTTCCCCCTGAACAGGGCGATCTAAGGCTTCTGTGGGCTGCAGTGTTCTAGGGGGATTGCTCTGCGCAGGCTTCTGACAAGCCGAGCACAGTGAGAGTGACTGGCCCCGAGGGAATTTGGCTGAACACACTGAGCAGGCATAGTGAGTGGTCACACAGGTTGCCTGAGGGGGGTCAGTGGCCGGGTCAGACATGGTTTGATATCCTGCTGAACGGGGTATCTATCTCCTACCAGAGTGGAGCGGGAGCCAAGGTCCTGTGTCCACCACGCTGCGCTGGGAGGAAGAGGAAGTTTCAGCAGGGCGGGAGAATAAGCCACGCCCCCTGACAGCCCGGGAGCGGCAGGATAACGAAGAAGGCCGCAAGCGCCGCCCACCCCTGTGCACGTGACCGCAGCCGCGGCCAGCGTGCCTAAAGTCCCCGATAACATGGCTGCCCAGAAGGGGCCGCTTCGCTGCAGCAGAGGGGAAGAACCCGACACCGCCGTGCGGCCGCGAAGGTCCCGGCGCGCCGCGAATAGCGCATCTGCCCTGCGCAGTGCCGCCTGCGACCGCACGGAAAGACGCTGCCGTGCGCTATGCAGCGGCGAAGAACGGAGGGAGACGGAGCGGATAGGTCCGCGAAGGTGCCGGCGGAACGCACAGGGTGCGGGGGCGCGGGCGGGCGGCCAGGCGGGCGGGGGCCGCTCAGGGGCACTGGTGCCGTGCAGTACGGCATGCTGTTATACCGCGAGTGGGGGCCTGGGATGAGTCACTTACCTATCTTCATCTGTAGACTTCACCCTCAGTTGTAACACCAGCAGGACCACCCTACGACCGCTGGCACCAGGCAACAGGGGTCCGGGCAGAAGAGGGCTGAAGAAAGGGTAGTCCTGTAGCTGGGGGGAAGCAGGGGAGCGAGGCTGCCCTGGTCCGCTTTTTCTTCTTGGGGCGGCAAGGCGGTGAACGAGGTACACCGGCCCGCCTCCCGGGGATGCAGGGACGCAAGCGACCCTGGACCCCCCATCCGGATTCTGGAAAAAAAATAAATAAAAAAATAATCAAAGTGCCACCCTGCAAAGCAGGGAGGTCTGCCTCCTACGACACTAAGCTAAAAACTGATATGCTCTCTCCAGGCTGGAGGGGGTATAGCCTGCAGGGGAGGAGCAAACAGCTTTCAGCCTAGTGTCGCCTCCTAGTGGCAGCAGCAAGCTATACCCATGGTCCTGTGTCCCCCAATGATATGAGCGAGAAAGGGAACCTGTCATGTGGCTATTTGATTATAATCTAACTAATTATATACAATCATTAACTACTAAAAAGTACCTTAGATGTATTCACTTACTGGTGTGACAGATGGTTACCTCATAATACACACACAAAGATGCTGCATGCTAATGAGCCGATTGGAGTCCAGTGTATATTTAATTCAGAGCTATAGCCACTCCCCTGCCCACCTGCTGCTGATTCATATGGAAAATAACTGTCATTCAGCAGTAGGCAGGCGGGGAGAGTCAGGAGCTCAAATATTCATGACTCTTTATCAGATGGAGGTTTTCAATACAAGATCTTGGCAGATTGACTGGGTCAATTAAAGAAAGTGACCCAGCATTTTGCTAAAATAATCAGTCACTTAGTTAGGACACCATAAAACTGGTGACAGGTTCCCTTTAAGGAGAGGATTGTGGAACATCTAAAATCACATGGATTGAAAGATGAAAAACAGCATGGGTTTACTTCAGGGAGATCATGTCAAACTAATCTTAGTGATTTTTTTTGATTGGGTGACTAAAATAATAGATGGAGGAGGTGCAGTAGACATCGCTTATCTAGACTAGTAAGGCTTTTGATACTGTCCCACATAGAAGGCTTATCAATAAAGTGCAGTCTTTGGGCTTGGACTCCCATATTGTTGAATGGATTAGGCAGTGGCTGAGGGACAGGCAACAGAGGGTTGTAGTCAATGGAGTATATTCAGACCATGGTCTTGTTACCAGTGGGGACCTCAGGGATCTGTTCTGGGACCCATATTGTTTAATATCTTTATCAGCGAAATTGCAGAAGGCCTCGATGGTAAGGTGTGTCTTTTTGCTGATAACACAAAGATTTGTAACAGGGTTGATGTTCCTGGAGGAATACACCAAATGGAAAAGGATTTAGGAAAACTAGAGGAACGGTCAAAAATCTGGCAACTAAAATTTAATGTGGATAAGTGCAAGATAATGCACCTGGGACGTAAAAACCCAAGAGCAGAATATAAAATCAGTGATACAGTCCTAACCTCAGTATCTGAGGAAAGGGATTTAGGGGTCATTATTTCAGAAGACTTAAAGGTAGGCAGACCATGTCATAGAGCAGCAGGAAATGCTAGCAGAATGCTTGGGTGTATAGGGAGAGGCATTACCAGTAGAAAGAGGGAGGCGCTCATGCCGCTCTACAGAGCACTAGTGAGACCTCATTTGGAGTATTGTGCTCAGTACTGGAGACCATATCTCCAGAAGGATATTGATACTTTGGAGAGAGTTCAGAGAAGAGCTACTAAACTGGTACGTGGATTGCAGGATAAAACTTACCAGGAAAGATTAACCCCTTAGGGACCCATGACGTATCGGTACGGCATGGATCCCGAATCCTTAAGGACCCATGACGTACCGGTACGTCATGGCTTTAATTTGCGATTCCGGCGCCGCGGGGTTAATCGGAACGGGATGCCGGCTGAAATCATTCAGCCGGCATCCCGTAACAACGCAGGTGGGGGGGGGGTATCGACGATCGCAGAAAACCGCAGGTCAATTCAGACCTGCGGTTTTCTGCGTTTCCGGTCCATTCGGGTGTCCTGTGACCAGATGAACCGGAAAAAGACTGCGATCGGTGGCGTGATTACACACCACCAATCGCAGTGCGAGGATTTGCAGAGGCGGTGCTGGCCCTGGTGCTGAACACTGCTGTCCAGGGTGGTGATTGGTGCAGGGGAGAGAGGCGCGAGATTCAAACTTCCTGCGCTCCTCTCTCCCCTCCTCTTCCTGTCCAGCACCCTGACCGTGCAGCATCGTTCAGCACCAGCTCCTGAATCCCCCCTAATCGCCATCCATCACCCTCCTGCACCCATCGCCACCCAGGTAGGTTAGGGTCAGTGAGGGAGAGGCACCATTAGGAAGGGAAAGAAGGGAAAAGTTAGGCTAGTTTCACACTAGCGGCAGGACGGATCCGACAGGCTGTTCACCATGTCGGATCCGTCCTGCGGCTATTTCGGCGTGCCCGCGGACCGCCGCTCCGTCCCCATTGACTATAATGGGGACGGGGGCGGAGCTCCGGCGCAGCACGGCGGTGCACGGAGAAAGCCGCCGGACTAAAAAGCCTGACATGCAGTAATTTTAGTCCGGCGGCCTTTCTCCGTGCACCGCCGTGCTGCGCCGGAGCTCCGCCCCCGTCCCCATTATAGTCAATGGGGACGGAGCGGCGGTCCGCGGGCACGCCGAAATAGCCGCAGGACGGATCCGACATGGTGAACAGCCTGTCGGATCCGTCCTGCCGCAAGTGTGAAAGTACCCTAAGTTAGGAAGAAAAAAATAATAACTTTTACACAAAACTTTCTTTGATCCATCTATCAGACCCCAGACCCCCCCCCCCCCCCCCCGCCACTTGTTCCCCCCCACTTTTTTTTACATTTCTATTCTAGGGGTGCAACAGGGGGCTTCAAATGGGACATTGTATAAACAAAACCAGTCCTGCAAAATCTGCCTTCCAAAACCCATATGGTGTTCCCCTCCTTCTATGTCCTGCCGTTTGGCCAAACAGTAGTTTACGACCACATATGGGGTGTTTCTGCAAACTACAGAATCAGGGAAACCCATTTTGAGTTTTGTTTGGCAGTTAACCCTTGTTTTACTCCTGGAAAAAATTGATTATATTGGAAAATTTTCCAAAAAATATAAATTTCTAAATTGTTTCTCCATCTGCCATTAACTCTTGTGGAAGACCTAAAGGGTTAATAAAGTTTGAAAAAACAGTTTTGAATACCTTGAGGGGTGTAGTTTCTAGAATGGGGTCATTTTTGGGAGGTTTCTATTATCTAAGCCTCACAATATGACTTCAAACCTGAACTGGACCATAAAAATGGGATTTTGAAGATTTCTGAAAAATTTCAAAATTTGCTTCTAAACTTCTAAGCCTTGTAACATCCCCAAAAAATAAAATATTCCCAAAATGCTACAAACATGAAGTAGACATATGGGGAATGTAAAGTAATCACAATTTTTGGGGGTATTACTATGTATTACAGAAGTAGAGAAACTGAAACTTTGAAATTTGCTAATTTTTAAAAAAATTGGTAAAAATTGTATTTTTTTGTACAAAAAAATTTACTTTTTTACCCAATTTTAGCAGTGTCATGAAGTACATTATGTGACGAAAAAACTATCTCAGAACGGCCTGGGTAAGTCAAAGCGTTTTAAAGTTATGAGCACTTAAAGGGACACTGGTCAGATTTGCAAAATATAGCCAAGTCCTTAAGGTAAAATAGGGCTGAGTCCTTAAGGGGTTAAATGACCTTAACATGTAGAGCTTGGAAGAAAGACGAGACAGAGGGGATATGATAGAAACTGCTAAATACATAAAGGGAATCAACAAGGTAAAAGAGGAGAGAATATTTAAAAGAAGAAAAACTGCTACAAGGACAGTTTTAAATTAGAGGGGCAAAGGTTTAAAAGTATTACTTTACTGAGAGAGTAGTGGATGCATGGAATAGCCTTCCTGCAGAAGTGGTAGCTGCAAATACTCTGGAGGAGTTTAAGCATGCATGGGATAGGCATAAGGCCATCCTTCATATAAGATAGGGCCAGGGGCTATCCATAGTATTCAGTATATTGGGCAGACTAGATGGGCCAAATGGTTCTCATCTGCTGACACATTCTATGCTTCTACTGCAAGCGCCGATGCCTTCTCAAACAGCAGCTTAGTGGGGTCCTGGGTGTCTCCCTCACAACCAGATACTGATGGCCTATCTGGATTATAGGTTATCACTAGAAATCTTTTAACTCATAGGGAGACACTTTCAGTAGGTAGCGAGACTGTCCTGTGGCTGACACCTATAGGCATATGAATTTCCCACTGTTTTCAGTCCACGAATCGGAAGGTCGTAGATGTGAGCAGGAACAGAGGGGTGAGGAGCAGGTGAATATGAATGTTTTGTAATTAAATTAAACTGGATGCTGGGGACAATGTCCACATGCCTGGACAACCCCTTTAATAAGTCAATGCATCGCCTAATCTAAACTACATAAAATCTGTGTGTATTCAAGTCTGATGTCAGCAGAGACTGAGAAATGAAAGCATGTGGTCAGATGTGCCCATGTATACACACCTTAAAAAAATATAAAAAAAGCTAATGTTTAATACAGGAGGCTGGGTGCAGGCAGCAGAACCATATAACCGTCAACCAGGAAGCTGCGATCAGCGGCAGTTAACCCCCAGGGTGGGTGATGACCGATTCTGCACCCAGCCTCCTGTATTTGTATTAAACGTTAACTTTCATTGGTGGCGCAGAGCGCCGGCCCCTCCTCCGTCCATCTCTCTCCTCATTGGTGGCAGCAGTGGTGGCACAGGGGGAGGGAAAGTGACTCCTTCTCTCCCCCCCCCCCCCCCGTGCTGCTGAGGGAACATGGCACACACTGATAGCAGCACGCTCCATGCTAATACTAGATTGAGCAGTAGCACATTCTAGTGTCGAAAAATTTCAAATCCTGGTATCGAGGTCTATACCGGACAAAGGTAACGAATTCGACATGTCTGTTCTAGTAACCGCTTGAATCCCCTTGAAATAATGCTAGTTCTAGCTAATGTTGTGCCATTCCTTTATTATTCCTACTAGAAGAGTGAGCATTTTGATGCCACAAGTATTTAGCAAAAATTAATGAGCAGGGGAATGTGCAAAATGAAAATTTCTAGTTTTCCACAGATACAGCATTTCAGTGCCCAATATTGTGCCCCGCTGGTGCCGTCAGACACACAAAGCCCTTTAAATTGTTAGGTGGGTTCTACTGTGTGGGTAACGCTGCAGGGTTCAGAAGGGAAAGGCCACATCTGACTTTTGCAGCTCCGTTTCAGTTCAGCCATTTTCTAACCACCATACTTATTTTTCTTTTGACAGAGCTGTGTGAGGGCTTCTTTTTTGGCGGAGTCGCCATTATCATTGGTTCTATTTT
The DNA here is from genome assembly GCF_014858855.1 of Bufo gargarizans. Taxonomy (NCBI): domain Eukaryota; kingdom Metazoa; phylum Chordata; class Amphibia; order Anura; family Bufonidae; genus Bufo; species Bufo gargarizans. The sequence continues at coordinate 754,627,682 of NC_058080.1, read as the reverse complement.
GGGGTACATTCTGCTGGTCAGTATTACAGTGATAACAGGTTATTTGTTTTTCTTGATGCCAAAAGTCTTTGTTTTACTTTTTTTTTATGTTTTTCTGTCACCATCTTCTGAGCGTCTTTTATTTGAGTTGAGTGAAGGCATGTTTTTTTTTGCGGGATGAGGTGCCACTCATCGGTACCATTTTGGGGCACATAAGACACTTTAATCGCTTGATATTTTTTGGGGGAGAGGTGAGATTACCAAAATGGTGTTCACCTCACACGGTAGATCATGTGATTTTATAGCAACTCAGTGATATCTATAATTTCTTTTTTTACAATAAATTATAAGGGGAAAGGAGCTTTTTTTTACACCTGAAACTTATTTTTATTAAATACTTTAATTTATTTTTAAACACTTTTGTCCTTTATAAGACCTTTGTTGGACTTTTAACTTTCTTTATATATTGCTGAACTTTTCTGTAACCTTCTCTGAGGACCCTGCTGTCACTGACTGAGGGGCTTCACCCTCCAGCAGCTGCACTGATGCAGAGACTGTCCGGAGGTTTACAGTCTATTGGCGGTCAGGAACTGGTTAAGTGATAGATTCACAGATCTTTTTTTATTTATTCACAGAAAACCGAAAGTACTTGTGGAAAAAGAAATTCAATGCTGGAGATTGCACAATAAAAGCTATTAGAAGATGAAAGCCTGTCTGGAATTTCATTCAAGAGCAGATTCTGTAAAGCAAGTTTAGAAGATGTATGGTGCCCACTGTCCTATAATTGGGGGTGCCCTAATAGTCCCTGTGCCAATAAAGCCCTCATCAAATAAAGCAGTTTTAGGATTTACCTCTTTGCCTACCAAAACCTCTTCCAGATTCATAGTTTTGATTGGAGTCATCTCCTAAAATGTAGGATTGGGTCCATAAAAAAATGCAATGGCATCAGCATAAGGCTAGTTTTACACTAGTGGCACGGACCTGCGGCAGACTGTTCCGGCGGGTGAACAGCCTGTCTGATCCGTCCTACCGCTTGTGCACGCGTGCCCCGGACTACCACTCTGGCACCCTTGACTATAATTAAGGCGGGGCTCCGGTGGCAGCGCATGGCGGAATAAAAGTACGACATGTAGTACTTTTATTCCTGCGGCGCCCCTCAGCGTGCGCTGCCACCGGAACTCCGCCCTGCCCCCATTATAGTGTGCACTAGCAGCAGGATGGCCGTTCAGGTCCGTGCCGCTAGTGTGAAAGTAACCTAACACAATGTACACGATCTTGTGCAGCAAAGTACATTTAAAGAAGCACTTCAGGATCGTTCTCATTGTTCCAGTTTCTAAACTGTAAGAATGGTAGTGCAGGTAGTCCAGACAAACTTACCAACTGCTTCAGTGAAGTATTTAAGCTTCCGATTGGGTCCATTAAATCATGTGGTGCACAATCTAATTAGCTGAGCGTCAGCTGTCTGGACCAGCAGTCTCTAAGGTTCATACAGCAAACCATAGCTTATGGGTTGAGTCGAGATTCGTCAATCTATTAACACCACTATTGTAAAGGTATGGCGGAGGACATACTTTGTGACCTTTTGAGATTCTTGTCTAAATGGGTGGGATTTAGCAGGGGGGACCCAGAAACTGGAGCAAGTTATAGCTCAAGTCAACCTCTGCGGAGGTCATCAGCATCTGATCAGTGGCGGTCCGACACCCTGGACCCCCACAGATCAGCTTATTTAGAAGGCACTGGGGGCTCGCTGTAGCGCTGCGGTCTTCTCTCTGCTGACCAAGCACAGCGTCGTCCACTTGATACGGGCTATGCTTGGTATCGCAGCTCAAGCTCATTCACTTCAATTGAGCCGAGAATAGGCCATGTCACCAATGAACACTGTCACACGGCCTAGGCAAAGCTGGAGAAGGCCACATCCCTACTGCGAGCACCAGTACTCTCTCAAACAGCTGCACCGATCAGATAGCTATGGCTTATCCAGGATAGGTCATCAGTAAAAGTCTCGGAAAAAACATTTAAGTTTCTGGCGCACAGACTGCCAGGGATGAGCCTCCTAATAAATCAGGTGCATCTCACTCCGAAGCGGAGGGAATCAAAACTGGCGTATGGGAACACCAGTCTTAAATGTACCCCCATAATTCAGCAAAAAGGCGTCCGGTAGGGTAGATGACTGCATTATCCTATGCCTTATGTAGCTTAGGCAATAGTAAAAAAAAAAAAAAAAAATCATGTGCTTTACATAAGATATTTTAGGCCTATTTCAGCATAGTAAATGACCCCCTAAACGTGTACAAACTGTACATTAGGGTAAAATTAGCCTGACTTCATAGAAGATACATGGAATAGTCAAGCAGATTATACTATTCATACAGTCTACAGAGGCCACGGAATGGCATCACACATACATCATGGCATATACGTTAAATGGTGGCCATAAACATGACATACACCTTTGGGGCAATTGTACTCATTTTGAGGGAAAAATCATTTGTTCAATTGGTCTTTAACAGTTTGGAACCACTACTTTGTGCAGCCTTGAGTTAAGGTTTTATTAGATCTCCCAAAGTGAAAGGAGGATTCTCACACCTAGAAGACTTAGACAGGACGACTCAATATGTTTAACTGAAAAATAATTTTTTGGGGCCAAAAATTTGTAAATTGTAATCATAAAATATTGCTTTAAAATAAATGTCCGAAACCTTCCCCGGAGACTTTGGGGGACATTTATCAAACTGGTGCAAACTTGTCCACAGCAACCAGATTGGTAATTTCATTTTCCAAAGGAGCTGTGAAAAATGAAAGGTGGCATCTGATTGGTTATTACTACTAAGCCGGTTTCCCTTTGCACCAGTTTTGATAAATTCCTCCCTTAGTTTATGGAGTGGTGGCCAGCCATGAGTGGCCAGTCTGTAATCAATATACAAGCCTCGGCTGAGTACCCATCAGACAGATTACCCTTTGTTACTACTAACCTTTCAACCCACTGCTTAAAAGAGAAAACCTGTTATTTTTACAAACAGGGACGTTAACTTACCTTTTTGACTTCCAAATCCCCTGTCATTCGATCTGAAGTTCTCATTGTAGTCACGGTTTGCTAAAATTCAAAAAGGAATTAACATTAACTTAAGAAAACTTAAAGGAGTTGTGCAGTGTCTGTTGTGACCCCCACCTAACCGATACTGATGACCTATCATGATGGCGCCTCAATATCCTGAATGCACAAGCCCTTTAGCGCAACCAGATAAATGAAGCTACAGAGATCCAAAGGGGACAACTACACAACACCCCAAACAACCCTCCACTAGTCAGAGGGCATTTGATATAACTTCAGTGGCCCCTCAGGTTACAATATTAATTGGTTCTGCGGTAGCTACTGTAAAAGTTAACCCTAAACTGACTTCATAAGTCTATGAAAAGCTAGTCAATAGTTTAAAGAGAACCTGTCACCTGGATTTTGGGTATAGAGCTGAGGACATGGGCTGCTAGATGGCCACTAGCACATCCGCAATATCCAGTCCCCATAGCTCTGTAAGCTTTTATAGTGTAAAAAACCGATTTGATACATATGCAAATTAACCTGAGATGAGTCAGAGCTTGAAAATATGACTTCTCTGGTCACACAAGATATGACTTATGTTAATTTGCATATGTATCAAATCTGTTTTTTTACACAATGAAAGCACACAGAGCTATGGGGACTGGATATTGCAGATGTGCTAGTGGCCAACTAGCAGCCCATGTCCTCAGCTCTATACCCAAAATCCAGGTGACAGGTTCCCTTTAAAATTCAGGGGGACAAAAAGTCATCTCGAAATAAAAAAAACACATTTAAAGATAAGCTAATAGCTAAACACTGAAAGAAAGTCCTTATGGTTAAATAAGGCTCCATTCACACGTCCACAATTTTGTTACGCATTTTGCGAAACGGAATTGCGGACACATTCATTCCTATGGGGCAGCACGATGTGCTGCCCGGACACGGAATTGCGGATCCGCACTTCCGTTCCGCAAAAAAATAGAACATGTCCTATTCTTGTCCGCAATTGCGGACAACAGGCATATTCTATTTGTGCCGGCAATGTGCGGTCCGCAAAATGCCGCTTTCCGTGTTTTGCAGATCCGCAAAACACGTTGCGGACGTGTGTATGGAGCCTTTAAAGTAGTTTCAGATCACCTTCCACTCTGAAGACAGGAGCTTCTTCGGCGCCTGTAGAGATGGACCAGAGTAAAATGGTGCTTCCCTACACTTGTGCTGACAGAAGCCACTCATCCTGGCACTGGCAGGGAGCGGTACAGAACATGTAGAACTGCCTGGACTGTGGACGGTCACTGCAGGCACATCATTAAAGGGATTCTGCCATAAGATTTTACCCCTATAACCTAAACATTCTATAAGTCCAGGATTGATGCCAGAGGTAACTTTTTTTATTAACTGTAAGCATGCTAGGGAGCTGTGGGAAGGGTTAAAAAGAGTGAAATGCTGGTGACAGACTCCCTTTAAAAAGATTCTGTCATGAGATTTTACCCCTATAACCTAAACATATGCTCATGTCCGGACTAATAAGAATCCTAAGCTGGCCTTATTAAACTACACTGTGGCTCTATTTGCCCAAAAAACTGATTTTATAACCTGTCACTCACTTAAGGTGCTTAAGTGGAGGTCCGTTAATACAAGGTGTCCGGCCGCACGCCTCGCCTTCCCTGTCTTCTGCGCCGCCTTTTACAGCTCAGCGCAGCCTCCGCAATCCTACCCGTCCCTCTGCCAGATCCCAGGCCTGCGCACTAGGCTCAGCCTAATGCGCATTTCGCTCAACAAAGCTGCTGCCAGGAGTCCGTGGCGCAACAGGCTGAGCCTAGTGCACAGGATCTGGCAGAGGGACGGGTAGGATTGCGGAGGCGGCAGAAGACCGGTAAGGCAGCGCTGGGCACCGAACAGCGAGGGGAACGGCCAGGCACCCTGTATTAACGGACCTCCCCTTGGGCACCTTAAGTGAGTGACAGGTTATAAAAACCAGTTAATAAAAAAAGTTACCTCTGGCATCAATCCTGGACTTATAGAACCATCAAAAACGATCTTTTTAACATATGCAAATGAAGGCTCGCAAGTGCCCAGGGGTGGCGTTACCCTCGTAGGTGCCCTGCTAGCTCAGCCTTTTCATTGCTTCCCCCCACCCCTTCCTACCCTCCGCCCATCCTTTCCCTCTGACCGCCCACTTGTTATTCCGCTGAGATCCCGGGCCTGCGCACTCATTCCTTTTATGGCATCACAGTAATTAATGCGCATGCGCCGATGGACCGCCTCCTTTGTTGTGTTTTTGCGTCGTTAGCCGGCGCATGCGCAATAGTTACTGTGATGCCATACAAGGAATGGGCATCGCAGTGCGCATGCGCCGGCCAAAGGAATGAGTGCACAGGATCTTGGCGGAACAACAAGTTGGTAGATAGGCGGTCAGAGGGAAAGGGCGGGCGGAGGGAGGTCCATGATTGATGCCAGAGGTAACGTTTTTATTAACTAAGCATGCTAGGGAGCTATGGGAAGGGTTAAAAAAGTGAAATGCTGATGACAGACTCCCTTTTTACAGGTGTTTAAGACCGGCTGCACGTTCCAATAAAGTACGTGAGCCGCAGTTTGCAGTCTGAATCTGATTTCAAGTTCTGATTGCTCAGGAAATACTGCTGTACGTCAAAAATGTTGTATCCCGAGGCCATTTTAACCTACTAACGGGCATAGGGATCGACAGATACCGATAATTTGTGAACTTTCGGGCCGATAGGCGATAATTTATACCGATATTCTGGGTATTTTCATTTCTGAAAAAAAAATAAAAAATCCTACACAAATCTGCTGAAAATTAATGTTTATTGTTAATGTGTATTTTTTTGTAAATATTTCTTTTTCATTTATACTTAATATTTAGGCGTTTTATTTTTTTTACTTTTTTGTTAGTTTTTTTTACTAACTTTTTGCCCCCTTAGGGACTAGAACCCTTGTCCTATTCACCCTGATAGATCTCTATCAGGGTGAATAGGAGCTCACACTGTCCCTGCTGCTCTGTGCTTTGTGCACACAGCAGCATGGAGCTTACCATGGCAGCCAGGGCTTCAATAGCGTCCTGGCTGCCATGGTAACCGATCTGAGCCCCCAGGATTACACTGCTGGGGCTCTGATCGGAGGAGCAGGGGAGAGGGGATCCTGTGGCCACTGCCACCAATGATTAATGGTGGGGGGGGGGCACACTGCGCCACCAATGTTTTTAATACTGGGGTGGGGGGCGCACTGCGCCACCAATAATTAATACTGGGGGGCTAGGGGGGAACACTGCGCCACCAATGATTAAAACTGGGGGCTTGGGGGGGCGCACTGCGCCACCAATGATTAATACTGGGGGGCTTGGGGGGGCGCACTGCGCCACCAATGAAGATAAATCTCTCATTCATTCATATACAGGAGGCGGGAGCTGGCTGCAGAATGACAGCCGGCTCCCGACCTCCATGAGCTGTAGCTGCGATCCGCGGCACCTGAGGGGTTAACTACCGAGGATCGCATCTATTGCTCATAGAGGTCGGGAGCCGGCTATGTGATTCTGCAGCTCCCGCCTCCTGTATATGAATGAATGAGAGATTTATCTTCATTGGCGGCAGCAGCAGCACAGGGGGAGGGAGACGCTGCTTCCTTCTTCCCCTGTGTGCTGCTGAGGGAACACAGAGCGCTGAGAGCAGCGCGATCTGTGTTCCCCATAAGCTATCGGAAATATCGGCAAAATAAATGCCGATACCGATAGCGGTCAAAATCCTGAATATCGGCCGATAATATCGGTAAATCCGATAATCTGTCGATCCCTAAACGGGCATGTTAAAATTTGAATAATCCTGTCACCTTTTTTTAGCATCAAGGACCAATAATATTTCCCCCTTCTGTTCTAGCAATCAAAACTTTTTTTTTCTTCTAAATTTTTGTTTTATTTTGCGAGATTAGTTGTAGGTTTTTTAGGAACCATTTCTAGGTATATTTAGTGTAGCAATTACTGTATTTTTCACTTCGTGAGACGCACTCCCCCAATCCTGTCAGCTCTGCTACTGCCCATCCTTCTCCTCCAGACCGAAGGGGAAGAGGGGTGCTGCTTTAACTGCTCACATCTCCGGTTTGACAGCATTATCTTCACTACATGGGAAGATATCACTGTTAGAAATCGGGATGCAGTAAATGCAGCTGAAGGTGAAAGTAAAAGCATGTTTTACCCCGTGATTATTCCAGACTATTTCTAACCGATATCTCCTGCTTATCGTTATAATGCTGTCATTTTGGTGTCGTCTTCTAGCTTCTTCCAATCAGGAGATAACAGCTAAAGCAGCCGCGCCCCCCACACCCTTTCTGCCCTTTTAAAGGGCTTCTGTCACTCCACTAAATTCATTTTATTTTTTTTGTCTCCCTACAATCCTTATGCTGCGATTTCTTAATATATATAGCTATTACACAGTTTGGTTCAGTAGTTCTGAGCTAGCGTCCTCCTCTGAGTGCGCCTGCGTCAACTGAAGACCGGCGCGAGATTTAAAACGAAGACAGGGCCAGTCAGAGGACGAGCGCGTCCGCTGGCCCTGTCAATCAACATGAGGAGGGGGCGTCATTATGAATGGAGGATGCGGCTGCTAGAGAGGTAATTTGCATAATATAAAAGTCAGTTTTTTGATAGAACTACTGAACCAAACAGTGTAATAGCTATATATATTAAGAAATCGCAGCATAAGGATTGTAGGGAGACCAAAAAAAAAAAATGAGTTTAGTGGAGTGACAGAAGCCCTTTAAAGGTGTATTCCCATCACATACAATGGGGGCATATTGCTAGGAGATGCCCCCATTGTCTGATAGGTGTGGGTTCCACCTCTGGGACCAACAAGAACGGAGCGGGGAGAGCTGTGGCTGGAGGACCCTGGATTTCCCGGGGTCCGTCCACCACCAAGCGCTGCTCCCATAGAAGTAAATGGGAGCACACCGCGCAAACGTGGCCCCTGCTCCCATTCATTTCTATGGGGCAGACGGAAATTTTCGGCGGCCCCAATGAAATAAATGAAGAGCACCTGAGCATGCGCCCTCAGTTTATTTCCCTGCTCCGTTCTCATTGTAGGTGTGCGGATCCCTCTAACAATGTGGGTATTCTAGCTATATGCCCCCATTGTCTGATGGGAATAGCACTTTAAGTACTTCTCCCACAGCCCATGCTGAGCTTGGGCAGAACAGTTAGGCTACTCTCACACTCGCATCTTGTGCGGATCCGTCATGGACGGATCTGTTCAAATACAACCGTCTGCATCCATTCAGAATGGATCTGTTTAAATTATTTGTAACATAGCCAAGACAGATCAGTCTTGAACACTATTAACCCCTTAAGGACCGGGCTCATTTTCACCTTAAGGACCAGGCCATTTTTTGCAAATCTGACCAGTGTCACTTTAAGTGCTGATAACTTTAAAACACTTTGACTTATCCAGGCCATTCTGAGATTGTTTTTTCGTCACATATTGTACTTCATGACACTGGTAAAATAAAGTCAAAAAAATTAATTTTTTTGCATAATAAAATACCTAATTTACCAAAAATTTGGAAAAATTAGCAAATTTCAAAGTTTCAGTTTCTCTACTTCTGTAATACATAGTAATACCCCCCAAAATTGTGATGACTTTACATTCCCCATATGTCTACTTCATGTTTGAATTATTTTGGGAATGATATTTTATTTTTTGGGGATGTTACAAGGCTTAGAAGTTTAGAAGCAAATCTTGACATTTTTCAGAAATTTACAAAAACCCAATTTTTAGGGACCAGTTCAGGTCTGAAGTCACTTTGCGAGGCTTACATAATAGAAACCGCCCAAAAATGACCCCATTCTATAAACTACACCCCTCAAGGTATTCAAAACTGATTTTACAAACTCCGTTAACCCTTTAGGTGTTGCACAAGAGTTATTGGCAAATGGGGGATGAAATTTGAGAATTTCATTTTTTTGCCTAATTTTCCATTTTAACCCATTTTTTTCACTAACAAAGCAAGGGTTAACAGCCAAACAAGACTATCTTTATTGCCCTGACTCTGCCGTTTACAGAAACACCCCATATGTGGCCGTAAACTACTGTATGGCCAGACAGCGGGGCGCAGAGTGAAAGGTGCGCCGTATGGTTTTTGGAAGCCAGATTTTGCTGGACAGTTTTTTTGACACCATGTCCCATTTGAAGCCCCCTGATGCAACCCTAGAGTAGAAACTCCATAAAGTGACCCCATCTAAGAAACTACACCCCTCAAGGTATTCAAAACTGATTTTACAAACTTCGTTAACCCTTTAGGTGTTGCACAAGATTTAATGGAAAATAGAGATACAATTTCAAAATTTCACTTTTTTGGCAGATTTTCCATTTTAATATTTTTTTTCCAGTTACAAAGCAAGGGTTAACAGCCAAACAAGATTCATTATTTATGGCCCTGATTCTGTAGTTTACAGAAACACCCCATATGTGGTTGTAAACTGCTGTACGGGCACATGGCAGGGCGCAGAAGGAAAGGAATGCCATACGGTTTTTGGAAGGCAGATTTTGCTGGACAGTTTTTTTGACACCATGTCCCATTTGAAGCCCCCCTGATGCACCCCTAGAGTAGAAACTCCAAAAAAGTGACCCCATTTTAGAAAGTACGGAATAGGGTGGCAGTATTGTTGGTACTAGTTTAGGGTACATATGATTTTTGATTGCTCTATATTACACTTTTTGTGCGGCAAGGTAACAAGAAATAGCTTTTTTGGCACGTTTTATTTTTGTTATTTACAACATTCATCTGACAGGTTAGATCATGTGGTAATTTTATAGAGCAGGTTGTCACGGACGCGGCGATACCTAATATGTATACAATTTTTTTATTTATGTAAGTTTTATACAATAACTTCATTTTTAAAACCAAAAAATTGTTTAGTGTCTCCATAGTCTAAGAGCCATAGTTTTTACAGTTTTTGGGCGATTATCTTGAGTAGGGTCTAATTTTTTGCGGGATGAGATGACGGTTTGATTGGCACTATTTTGGGGTGCATATGACTTTTTGATCGCTTGCTATTACACTTTGTGACGTAAGATGGCAAAAAATTGCTTTTTTTACACTTTTTTTACGGTGGTCACCTGAGGGGTTAGGTCATGTGATAATTTTATAGAGCCGGTCGATACGGACACGGCGATACCTAATATGTATACTTTATTTTTATTTATAAAAGTTTTACACAATTATTTTATTTTTGAAACAAAAAAAATCATGTTTTAGTGTTTCCATAGTCTAAGCCATAGTTTTTTCAGTTTTTGGGCGATTATCTTGAGTAGGGTCTCATTTTTTGCGGGATGAGATGACTGTTTTATTGGTACTATTTTGGCGTACATGCGACTTTTTTGATCACTTTTATTACCTTTTTTGGGAAGTAAGGTGGGCAAAATTTCAATTTTCTCAGTTTTTATTTTTTTATGGCGTTCACCGTGCGGGGAAAGTAACATGACCGTTTTATAGATCAGGTCGTTACGGACGCGGCGATACCTAATATGTGTAGTGTGTTTTTTTATTTTATCTTAACTTTTTTTACATTTTTAAAAAAAAATTGGACCCAGACCCACTTGGTTCTTGAAGATCCAGTGGGTCTGATGTCAGTAAAATACAGTACAGAACCTATATAGGTTTCTGCACTGTATTTTACTTACACTGAACAGATCTATGCTTTCAGCACAGATCTGTTCAGCACCATGGACAGCAGGACGCCTGAGCAGGCGTCCTGTTGCCATGGGAACCTTCCCCGTCTGTCACAACTTCGCAGACGGGGAAGGGTGAGGACGGGGCTTCTGGGGGCTCTCTCCCTCTCCCATCGGGGGCTGCAAAGGCACAGCAGCCCCCCGATCGGAGAGGGAGGGAGCTCCTTGCGCTGTTAACCTTTTCCATACAGCGGTCCGTACGGACCGCTGCATGGAAAGGGTTAAACGGCTGACATCGCATCACCGATGTCAGCCGTTTATACAGGGTGCCAGCAATGTGCTGGCACCCTGGTATAACCCACTAGACGCCAACGATTATGCAATGGGAGGCGGGCGGGGGATCGCAACGCCCCCACCGCCTGCGACACCCCCCCTGCACCACCCGCCGCCATCAAATCATGCAGGGGTGCAGGGGGGGTGCGCAATATTGATTTTAGGCACTCTGAAGTTTCTGATCCCCGCGGTCAGGGACCGCGGGGATCAGAAACTGCAAAAAGCGCAGCAAACCGCAGGTCTGAATTGACCTGCGGTTTGCTGCGATCCCCTGCGTTGTTACGGGATGCCGGCTGAATGATTTCAGCCGGCGTCCCGTTCCGATTAACCCCCGCGGCGCCGGAATGCAGATTTTAAGTCAGGACGTACCGGTACGTCCTCGGTCCTTAAGGGGTTAAAAGTCAACGGAGGACGGATCAGTTTTCATTGTGTCAGATTCAGATTGTGTCAGAATACGGATCCAACCCCACTGACTTACATTGTGTGCCAGGACGGATTTGTTTGGCTTAGTTTCATCAGACTGACACCAAAACGCTGCAGGCAGCGTTTTGGTGTCAGTCTCCAAAGCAGAATGGGGACTGAACGGAGGCAAACTTATGCATTTTGAGCTGATCTTTTTCCATTCAGAATGCATTAGAATGCAAACTGATCCATTTTGGACCGCTTGTGAGAGCCCTGAACTGATCTCAAACTGAAAGCCAAAACGCCAGTGTGAAAGTAGATTTAGGTGGTTGAGTTGAGGGGAACAATACTACAGTATTTCATATACTAATATTTCACCTGGTAATATTACAGCACATCCACAAAAATGAGGCTACAAAATGTGCACAAGTCTTTCCATCATAAATATTTGCAATATAGCAAATATGTATGACATTCCTGACTGAGGGACAATTCAGCCCAGAGCAGGAGGGGGCGCTCAGTTTCTGTACCACAGCAGGGAATGACTGCAGAGGCCAGCAGTCACAGACCAAGCACTACCATCTTAGAGGTCAGACTCCAAACTAACTGAATAGTAGATTTGATCAAAAATTCTGTAAAAATAAAATGTTTGCCACAATTGACAACTCACAGCAAAAATATTGTCTGGTATTGACACTTCCACAGCCCCTTAAACCATATGTCTTCAGTTTATCATGTGCCGATTGGTTTAACCACCTCCGGACCGCCTAACGCACATGTGCGTTCCGGAGGTGGCAGGCTGGCGCACAGTCACGCATCGGCGCGTCATCTCGCGAGACGCGAGATTTCCTGTGAACGCGCGCACACAGGCGCGCGCGCTCACAGGAACGGAAGGTAAGCGAGTGGATCTCCAGCATGCCAGCGGCGATCGTTCGCTGGCAGGCTGGAGATCCAAATTTTTTAACCCCTAACAGGTATATTAGACGCTGTTTTCATAACAGCGTCTAATATACCTCCTACCTGGTCCTCTGGTGGTCCCTTTTGTTAGGATCGACCACCAGAGGACTCAGGTAGGTCAGTACAGTCGCACCAAACACCACACTACACTACACCCCCCCCCCCCCCCGTCACTTATTAACCCCTTATAAACCCCTGATCACCCCATATAAACTCCCTGATCACCCCCCTGTCATTGATCACCCCCCTGTCATTGATCACCCCCCTGTCATTGATCACCCCCCTGTCATTGATCACCCCCCTGTCATTGATCACCCCCCTGTCATTGATCACCCCCCTGTCATTGATCACCCCCCTGTCATTGATCACCCCCCTGTCATTGATCACCCCCCTGTCATTGATCACCCCCCTGTCATTGATCACCCCCCTGTCATTGATCACCCCCCTGTCATTGATCACCCCCCTGTCATTGATCACCCCCCTGTCATTGATCACCCCCCTGTCATTGATCACCCCCCTGTCATTGATCACCCCCCTGTCATTGATCACCCCCCTGTCAGGCTCCGTTCAGACGTCCGTATGATTTTTACGGATCCACGGATACATGGATCGGATCCGCAAAAAGCATACGGACGTCTGAATGGAGCCTTACAGGGGGGTGATCAATGACAGGCGGGTGATCACCCATATACACTCCCTGATCACCCCCTGTCATTGATCACCCCTCTGTCATTGATCACTCCCCTGTAAGGCTCCATTCAGACGTCTGCATGATTTTTACAGATCCATGGATCGGATCCGCAAAACACATGCGGACGTCTGAATGGAGCCTTACAGGGGGTGATCAATGACAGGCGGGTGATCACCCATATACACTCCCTGATCACCCCCCTGTCATTGATAACCCCCCTGTAAGGCTCCATTCAGACGTCCGCATGCGTTCTGTGGATCCGATACATGTATCCATGGATCCGTAAAAAATCATGCGGATGTCTGAATGGAGCCTTACAGGGGGGGTGATCAGTGACAGGGGGGTGATCACCCTGATTACCCTGATCCCCCCCTGTCATTGATAACCCCCCTGTAAGGCTCCATTCAGACGTCTGCATGCGTTTTGTGGATCCGATCCATGTATCCATGGATCCGTAAAAAATCATGCGGATGTCTGAATGGAGCCTTACAGGGGGGGTGATCAGTGACAGGGGGGTGATCACCCTGATCACCCCTGTCATTGATAACCCCCCTGTAAGGCTCCATTCAGACGTCCGCATGCGTTTTGTGGATCCGATCCATGTATCCATGGATCCGTAAAAAATCATGCGGATGTCTGAATGGAGCCTTACAGGGGGGGTGATCAATGACAGGGGGGTGATCAGGGAGTCTATATGGGTGATCACCCCCCTGTCATTGATCACCCCCCCCCCCCCCCCCCTGGTAAGGCTCCATTCAGACATTTTTTTGGGCACAAGTTAGCGGAAATTTTTTGTTTGTTTTTGTTTTTTCTTACTAAGTCTCATATTCCACTAACTTGTGTCAAAAAATAAAATCTCACATGGACGCACCATACCCCTCACGGAATCCAAATGCGTAAACATTTTTAGACATTTATATTCCAGACTTCTTCTCACGCTTTAGGGCCCCTAAAAAGCCAGGGCAGTATAAATACCCCACATGTGACCCCATTTCGGAAAGAAGACACCCCAAGGTATTCCGTGAGGGGCATATTGAGTCCATGAAAGATTGAAATTTTTGTCCTAAGTTAGCGGAAAGTGAGACTGAGAAAAAAACAAAAAACAAAAAATCAATATCCGCTAACTTATGCAAAAAAAAAAATTCTAGGAACTCGCCATGCCCCTCATTGAATACCTTGGGGTGTCTTCTTTCCAAAGTGGGGTCACATGTGGGGTATTTATACTGCCCTGGCTTTTTAGGGGCCCGAAAGTGTGAGAAGAAGTCTGGGATCCAAATGTCTAAAAATGCCCTCCTAAAAGGAATTTGGGCCCCTTTGCGCATCTAGGCTGCAAAAAAGTGTCACACATCTGGTATCGCCGTACTCAGGAGAAGCTGGGCAATGTGTTTTGGGGTGTCATTTTACATATACCCATGCTGGGTGAGAAAAATATCTTGGTCAAATGCCAACTTTGTATAAAAAAATGGGAAAAGTTGTCTTTTGCCAAGATATTTCTCTCACCCAGCATGGGTATATGTAAAATGACACCCCAAAACACATTGCCCAACTTCTCCTGAGTACGGCGATACCAGATGTGTGACTTTTTTGCAGCCAAGGTGGGCAAAGGGGCACACATTCCAAAGTGCACCTTTCGGATTTCGCAGGCCATTTTTTACACATTTTGATTGCAAGGTACTTCTTACACATTTGGGCCCCTAAATTGCCAGGGCAGTATAACTACGCCACAAGTGACCCCATTTTGGAAAGAAGACACCCCAAGGTATTCCGTGAGGGGCACGGCGAGTTCCTAGAATTTTTTATTTTTTGTCACAAGTTAGCGGAAAATGATGATTTTTCTTTTTTTTTCTTTTTTCCTTACAAAGTCTCATATTCTACTAACTTGCGACAAAAAATAAAAAATTCTAGGAACTCGCCATGCCCCTCACGGAATACCTTGGGGTGTCTTCTTTCCAAAATGGGGTCACTTGTGGCGTAGTTATACTGCCCTGGCAATTTAGGGGCCCAAATGTGTGAGAAGAACTTTGCAATCAAAATGTGTAAAAAATGCCCTGCAAAATCCGAAAGGTGCACTTTGGAATATGTGCTCCTTTGCCCACCTTGGCATCAAAAAAGTGTGACACATCTGGTATCGCCGTACTCAGGAGAAGTTGGGGAATGTGTTTTGGGGTGTCATTTTACATATACCTATGCTGGGTGAGAGAAATATCTTGGTCAAATGCCAACTTTGTATAAAAAAAATGGGAAAAGTTGTCTTTTGCCAAGATATTTCTCTCACCCAGCATGGGTATATGTAAAATGACACCCCAAAACACATTCCCCAACTTCTCCTGAGTACGGCGATACCAGATGTGACACTTTTTTGATGCCAAGGTGGGCAAAGGGGCACATATTCCAAAGTGCACCTTTCAGATTTCACCGGTCATTTTTTACAGATTTTGATTGCAAAGTACTTCTCACACATTTGGGCCCCTAAATTGCCAGGGCAGTATAACTACGCCACAAGTGACCCCATTTTGGAAAGAAGACACCCCAAGGTATTCCGTGAGGGGCATGGCGAGTTCCTAGAATTTTTTATTTTTTGTCGCAAGTTAGTGGAATATGAGACTTTGTAAGGAAAAAAAAAAAAAAAAAAAAAATCATTTTCCGCTAACTTTTGACAAAAAATAAAAAATTCGAGGAACTCGCCATGCCCCTCACGGAATACCTTGGGGTGTCTTCTTTCCAAAATGGGGTCACTTGTGGCGTAGTTATACTGCCCTGGCAATTTAGGGGCCCAAATGTGTGAGAAGTACCTTGCAATCAAAATGTGTAAAAAATGGCCTGCGAAATCCGAAAGGTGCACTTTGGAATGTGTGCCCCTTTGCCCACCTTGGCTGCAAAAAAGTGTCACACATCTGGTATCGCCGTACTCAGGAGAAGTTGGGGAATGTGTTTTGGGGTGTCATTTTACATATACCCATGCTGGGTGAGAGAAATATCTTGGCAAAAGACTTTTCCCATTTTTTTATACAAAGTTGGCATTTGACCAAGATATTTTTCTCACCCAGCATGGGTATATGTAAAATGACACCCCAAAACACATTCCCCAACTTCTCCTGAGTACGGCGATACCAGATGTGTGACACTTTATTGCAGCCTAGGTGGGCAAAGGGGCACATATTCCAAAGTGCACCTTTTGGATTTCACCGGTCATTTTTTACACATTTTGATTGCAAAGTTCTTCTCACACATTTGGGCCCCTAAATTGCCAGGGCAGTATAACTACCCCACAAGTGACCCCATTTTGGAAAGAAGACACCCCAAGGTTTTCCGTGAGGGGCATGGCGAGTTCCTAGAATTTTTTATTTTTTGTCGCAAGTTAGTGGAATATGAGACTTTGTAAGAAAAAAAAGAAAAAATAAAAATCATCATCATTTTCCGCTAACTTGTGACAAAAAATCAAAAGTTCTATGAACTCACTATGCCCATCAGCGAATACCTTAGGGTGTCTACTTTCCGAAATGGGGTCATTTGTGGGGGTTTTCTACTGTTTGGGCATTGTAGAACCTCAGGAATCATGACAGGTGCTCAGAAAGTCAGAGCTGTATCAAAAAGCGGAAATTCACATTTTTGTACCATAGTTTGTAAATGCTATAACTTTTACCCAAACCATTTTATTTTTGCCCAAACATTTTTTTTTTATCAAAGACATGTAGAACAATAAATTTGGCGAAAAATTTATATATGGATGTCGTTTTTTTTTGCAAAATTTTACAGCTGAAAGTGAAAAATGTCATTTTTTTGCAAAAAAATCGTTACATTTTGATTAACAAAAAAAGTAAAAATGTCAGCAGCAATAAAATACCACCAAATGAAAGCTCCATTAGTGAGAAGAAAAGGAGGTAAAATTCATTTGGGTGGTAAGTTGCATGACCGAGCGATAAACGGTGAAAGGAGTGTAGTGCCGAAGTGTAAAAAGTGCTCTGGTCATGAAGGGGGTTTCACCTAGAGGGGCTGAAGTGGTTAAAGGGCTTCTGTCACCCCACTAAAGTGATTTTTTTTTTTTGGGCTAGTGAAATTAGTTATATTGCGATATATGACAATATAATTGTGTTACTTACTTTGATCCAGCAGTTTCTGCAAAAAAACAAAGTTTTAATATATGTAAATTCGGTCTCTACCAGCAAGTAGGGCGGCTACTTGCTGATAGCTGCTGCAGAAATCCGCCCCCTCGTCGTGTTGATTGACAGGGCCAGCCGGGATCTCCTCCTCCGGCCAGCCCTGTCGGCATTTCAAAAATCGCGCGCCTGTGTTGATTCGGCGCAGGCGCTCTGAGATGAGGAGGCTCGTCTCCTCAGAACTCCCTCAGTGCGCCTGCGCCGATGACATCACCGAAATAGAAGAAGTCATCGGCGCAGGCGCACTGAGGGAGTGCTGAGGAGACGAGCCTCCTCATCTCAGAGCGCCTGCGCCGAATCAACACAGGCGCGCGATTTTTGAAATGCCGACAGGGCTGGCCGGAGGAGGAGATCCCGGCTGGCCCTGTCAATCAACACGACGAGGGGGCGGATTTCTGCAGCAGCTATCAGCAAGTAGCCGCCCTACTTGCTGGTAGAGACCGAATTTACATATATTAAAACTTCGTTTTTTGCAGAAACTGCTGGATCAAAGTAACACAATTATATTGTCATATATCGCAATATAACTAATTTCACTAGCCCCAAAAAAAAAAAAAACACTTTAGTGGGGTGACAGAAGCCCTTTAAAGGGTTATTCCCTCCTCAGGCTCTGATGGATGAGAAAGAGCTTGAGTAATTGCTGGCCGGGGTAGGCTGTGAAATGGAAACGGCTGTGTGGGATGTTCTCCTGCTGCTTCTGTAAGTACCACAGCAGTGAACAGAGCTACTAAAAACAAGCTACACTGCTTCCTAAAGGGATTTTCCAGGCTCCTGATATTGATGACCTAACTGCAGGATAGATCATTAATCTGATCACTGAGGGTCCGACTCCCCGCACCTTCACCAGTCAGCTGTTCCCTGCAGCCTCTGGAGCTGTAACTAGCAGGAAGCCATAAGCACAGCTCCTTCCAAAGTGAAGTGGCCGTGCCAGGTTACTGCAGCTCAGCTCCCATTAAAGGGAGTCTGCCACCTAATTTTCACCAATATAACTAACAGCACTGCCCCACAGAACATTGCAGACACATCCCAGACACCTGTGTGCACTTTGTGCCTTTATTCCATGTCCAGGAAAAGCACTTTTATTATGCTGGAAAACAGCTCAAGTGCCCGGCTGAAAGTGAAAAACAGCTTTCACTCCTGACTCGATTTCTATTCTGATGATATAGGGGAGATAATGCTGTGGTTCTGGTATTGTTTAAAAGGTTGGAATGCCAGCTTTCAAACAAGGTCAGGCTACTAACCCCAAGATGTGAGCAACTAAAGCAGCCCTCCCCTCTTCAGTCCGTTTGCTTTGGGCACTTGGGAGCTGTTTTCCAGCAGAATAAAAGTGCTTCTCCTGGACATGGAATAAAGGCACAAAGGTTCTGAAGGTTCTCATTTATCCAGGTCATGGAACATCTGTAAAGAATTTCTCAATTCTGAGTGACTGTACAAAAATTCTCTGGGAATTATTATGTAACTGAATCAACATCTGGTAATTATACCCAGCATGGGCCCAGAGGTCATTATACCCAGCATGGGGTCAACGGTGTTGATCCCATTATCCTAATGGGAGTCAGTAGGTGATAATGACCTCCCAAAAAAAGGTGTTGAGACAGCATTGCCACATATAATGCTGTCTTGCCAACTTTTTCTGGGAGGTCATCACCTACTGACTCCAATTAGGATAATGGAATCAACAACTTTAACCCTATATGCTGGGTATAATGACCTCGGACCCCATGCTGGGTATAATTAGCAGATGTTGATTCAGTTACATATTTATTCCCAGAGAATTCTTAGGATATGCTAATGTCAGATAGGAGCAGATCCCAGAGGTGGAACTCGCATCTGTCTCCAGAACAGGGCCCATGACCAGTAGGTGAGCACAGTGTCCTCTCCATTCACTGCTGCAAGACCTTTGAAAATAGCCAAGTGACAGCAGAAGTCCCATAGCAGTGACTGGCAGCCGAGCACGGCCACCTCTCCATTCACCGCCATGAGCCTGCCAGAAATAACTGAGCCATCGCTTGGCTATTTTCAAAGCTCACATAACATTGAACAAAGGGTGGCTGCTCTTGCATCGCTGCGCTCCCTCCACTTCGGGGTCCTGTTCTGGAGACAGGAGCGAGTACTAGATGTGCTATTCTAGCAGTAAGCCACACATGATGAGATTGGAAAACCCCTTTAAGTACGAGCCTCTGCAGAATATGAGTGAAATACAAGCAATACATGAAGACAATGAAAACCTCTAGCAGCCAGTCAGGCTATGAGACGTCGCTCCGCTGTCCTGCAGCACTAGTGCTGATCAATCTCCACTGCTGTATGAGCCGTATAATTCCATAAGTATACTTACATGAGAAGGAATTTCTAGGATTTTCCTGAAAATTTGGTTCCTTAGGAAGAAATCAAAAAAATCTAATTTAGAAGTTACATGACACCGATCCTTTCCCACAAACCACAGTCTAAGGGGGTGGCAGACATCCAAGATCCTACTGTAACAGCCGTCACCTGAGGGATAACTCATCCCAAATATTTAATCCCCATTTACAGTGTGGCTTCATCACCAGGTCTGCCAGGAGTTATCCAGCCAAATGAATGGGATATAAATGGAGTAAATCAGACTAGATTCACCTCAAACACACCCTGTGGTCAGACTACATTTTTTCTGACAGTAAAAATACTCTTTTTTAGAAGTATTTTTAGCCAAGGGAGAGCAGGAACGTTTAAAAAAAAAAAAAAAAAAGTTTAAATATATATATTTAAATCAGCGCAACGTTCCTTATAATAAACAAAAAAAGGATCATTGCACCGTTCAAAAAACTTAAAATATTTATCCCATAGAGCAAGTGATGTAACGGGAAAAAAAAACATAAAAATGGCCGATTTGTCACAAGTTTTTTGTTGCTTCACCTCCCCAAAAGAATTTCATAAAAAGTCACACCCCCTATAATGGCATCAACAAAAACCACAGATCCCCACACACTGAGCCCCCCAAACAGCTCTGGAGATGGAAATCTAAACGTGAAGCTGGTCAGAATGTGTAATGCAAAGAGAAAATATTAGTTTCCAAAGTTTATTTTTCTTCAGTATTAAAACACAAGAAAAACTATTTCAATCTGGAATCGCTGTAAACGCACTGATCCAAAGAATGAAGAGAACAGATCAGTTTTATCGCACAGGGAACACCGTAAAAACGAATCCCATAAACCTAAGGCGCATTTGTGGGGAGTCTTTCACCCCATTTGGATTTTTTTTTTGCTAGGCTAGTTTCACACTAGCGGCAGGGGAGTGCGGCGGGTGAACAGCCTATTGGATCCGTCCTGCCGCTCCGTCCCCACTGACTATAATGGAGGTGGGGGCGGAGTTCTAACAGAAGTGCACGCAGAGAGGAGGCATGCAGTACCTTTAGTCCGACCGCCTCTCTGCGTGTGCTGCCGTCGGAACTCCACCCCCACCTCCATTATAGTCCGTAGGGACGAGCGGCAGTCCGTGGGCACATGTGAACTAGTGGCAGGACGGATCCAACAGGCTGTTCACCCGCCGGACTCCCCTGCCGCTAGTGTGAAACTAGCCTTACTAGCTTGAACAGGCCTTTAATCAAAGGTTAACAAGATAATACCTAAACATAAAGCGAACCTATACGCCAAAAATAACTGTTTAAAGTTGTCAATTTTCTCCAATTTTCCAGGGTGCACAAACAAATATATATATTTTTTAAACTAGAATAAATATTGACAGGATTCACTCAGCTACACAGAAGGATGTCATACGTACCGAGGTGCTGAAACTTGGGACACTAGAAGGCCCATTACCAAGCTCACTTTCCCAGTCTTCATCGGCCATCTTGAATCTTCCTGTAAAGATTGAAGGGACTATTTTAATAACTAAACCAGCGATTTCTTCAGCTTGCCGAAAGACTTCAATGATGAGGGGGGGGGGGGGGGTCACGTTCTGGTGATTAGTGTCACACTGAATTGTGGGTAAATCATGTGAAGGGGGTTCTCAGGATAGGTCATCAGTAACTGATGAGTGGGGGTCCGAACCCGTCACCCCCACCGATCAGCTGAAGTGATGGCATCCCTGCAGCCTTCTCATTGCAAACCAAACAGCGCCGTACCCTGTGAAGTCAACAGCTTGCGATCCTCCAATTATGTTGAACGGGAAGAAGCAACCCCCAAATAATTCAAAGAGTAATCCCAGCAGATGCATTTTGGGTATCACACGTATAGTAACCCTTGATCTTCTATGATTTCCCTGTATGTGGAAGATACAAGTATTGGCCCTTTTGTACATTACTATATTGCAGACAGGGAAAGGTTCCACTTTTTTTACATCTCAGGGTTGGCTGTATTCTTCCTTTTTTGTACTAGCTATATCCGCACGTCAAATTGGGGCTACGCTTGTTACAAATGAGTGGTGGATTTTAAAATTCTTCTTGGATATGATTTTCCTAAAAGATACCAGTGTCTACGTACTATATTATCAAAATGGCTTTTTTAAGAGAAATCGGATGCGCATCGAGAGCTGCAATTTTTTATTTTCATTGATTGCAATGTGGTAATGTACAAAAGGGCCAATACTTGTATCATCCACATACAGGGAAATCATAGAAGATCAAGGGTTACTAATACTATACATGCGATACCGAAAAAGGAGATTTTTGTATAACTTACCAGTTAAATCTCTTTCTCGCTCTTCCTTGGGGGACACAGACCTTGGGTATAGCTCAGCTCCCTAGGAGGCGTGACACTAAGTAAAACTGTTAAGCCCCTCCTCCATCAGCTATACCCTCAGCCTGGAGATAGAGGCTACCAGTTGCGTGTCCAAGTAGTGAAAGGATAACAACCAGCCAGCAACCCAACGGGGCGCCAGACCATAACCCTGTAACCAAACACAGAAGGGTGGGTGCTGTGTCCCCCAAGGAAGAGCGAGAAAGAGATTTAACTGGTAAGTTATACAAAAATCTCCTTTTCTCGCCCATTTTCCTTGGGGGACACAGACCTTGGGACGTTCAAGAGCAGTCCAAGAAGGGAGGGACCACAACCCCAAGGCGGAACACCACCAGAGCATCAGGAAACCGCTGCCTGCAAAACCAGGCGGCCCAAAGCAGCATCCGCTGATGCATGCGTATGCACTCTATAGAACCTTGTGAAAGTGTGCAGAGAGGACCAAGTGGCAGCTTTGCACAACTGTTCAGCCGAGGCCCGATGCCTCTGCGCCCAGGAAGCTCCGACTGCTCTGGTGGAATGAGCAGTGACGCTGAAAGGCGGAGCTCTACCCTTGGCTCGATAAGCCTCAGACACCGCCAGTTTAATGAAACGGGCAATAGCCACCTTGGAGACCGCCAAACCCTTGCGCGAACCCTCCGGAACCACAAACAGGGAGTCCGTGCGCCGAAAGGATCCGGTGACCTCCAGATAAATCTTCAACGCCCTGACCACATCCAGACGGTGCAGTTCCCGTTCTCTGGGGTGGGAAGGAGAGGGACAGAGCGACGGAAGGACGATGTCCTCATTGATGTGAAAGGCGGAGACCACCTTTGGCAGGAAGGACGGGACAGGCCGAAGCACAACCTTATCCTGGTGGAAGATCAGGAAAGGTTCGGAGCAAGAAAGAGCCGCTAACTCCGACACCCGTCGGAGAGATGTGATGGCCACAAGAAAAATGACCTTGCAGGACAGAAGGCGAAGGGAGACCTCCCGTAAAGGCTCGAAGGGGGCTGATTGGAGCGCCGAGAGCACCACATTCAGGTCCCAGGATGGAACTGGAGGGCGGTACGGCGGAACAGAGTGAGCCACCCCTTGTAAGAAGGTCTTAATTGGCCCCAGAGGGGCCAGGGGACGCTGGAGAAGAATAGACAGCGCCGAAATCTGTCCCTTCAGAGAACTGAGGCTCAGCCCCAGGTCCAGACCCGACTGGAGGAAGGACAGGATCGTGGGAAGAGAAAACCGGAGAGGTGGGATGCTCCGGGACTCACAGAACCCCAGATAGGACCTCCAAACCCGATAGTAGATCCTAGAGGACACGGGCTTACGAGCACGGATCATGGTGCGGACTACGTCCGCGGAGAAACCCCGTCGCGTTAAGACGGCGGTCTCAATAGCCACGCCGTCAAACGTAGCGAGCCTAAATGCTCGTGGAAGATCGGTCCCTGAGAGAGAAGGTCTTCCCTGGAGGGCAGTGGCCACGGTGCGTCTGCCAACAGCAACATTAGGTCGGCGTACCAAGACCGGCGGGGCCAATCCGGGGCGATCAGAATCGCGGGAACGCCCTCTGCCGCGATCCTCCGAAGAACCCGTGGCAGGAGGGGGAAAGGAGGAAAGACGTACAGAAGGGAGAATTCGCGCCACGGAAGGACGAGCGCGTCGGCGCCGTACGCCTTCGGGTCCCGTGCCCTGGCCAGGTATCGGGGGACCTTGTGGTTGAATTGGGAAGCCATGAGGTCCACGTCGGGGCGACCCCAGCGAAGACAAAGGGCTTCGAACACCTCTGGGTGCAGGGACCATTCTCCCGGGTCGATGGTGGACCGGCTCAGGAAATCCGCCGCCCAGTTGTCCACCCCCGGGATGTAAATCGCGGATAAGGCCGGCACATGCGCCTCCGCCCAGAGGAGAATGAGGGTCACCTCTTGCATCGCTGCAGCGCTGCGAGTGCCTCCCTGATGGTTTATGTATGCCACAGCCGTGGCATTGTCCGATTGGATCCGAACAGGGTGGCCCCTCAGTAGATGGGTCCAGTGTCTGAGGGACAGAAGAATCGCCCTCAGTTCCAGAATATTGATTGGAAGTCTGGACTCCGATAGAGACCAAACGCCCTGGACGGACCGGGGAGGGAAAACCCCCCCCCACCCCCGTAAGCTGGCATCGGTGGTAATCACCAGCCAGTTCAGTGGGAGGAAGGACCTCCCCCGTAGAGGGATATGCAACCACCAGCTGAGGGAAGCCCGAGCCAGGGGAGGCAGAAGAAAGGTCCTGTCCAGACTCCTCGGTGATTTGTCCCAGGCCGACAGAATTGCCCTCTGAAAGGTGCGGGATCGGAATTGTGCGAACGGCACCGCTTCGAAACAGGCAACCATCTTCCCCAACAACCGCATGCTGGATCTGAGGGAAGGGCGGTGATGACGGAGGAGACTGCGAACAGACCCGCAAAGGGCCAGACGCTTGTCCGACGGGAGGCGGACCTCCGCCAACTCCGTATCCAGGAGCATCCCCAGGAAGATCAGCCGTCTGGAGGGGGTAAGAGAAGACTTGGGGTGGTTGATGATCCAACCGAACCGCGTCAGGGTCTCCAGAGTGAGTCCCACACTGCCGGATGCCTGAGAGAAGGAGGGTGCCTTGACCAAGATGTCGTCCAAGTAAGGGAGAAGAAAAACACTTCTTGAACGCAGAAGGGCCAAGACAGGGGCCAGGACCTTGGTGAATACTCGAGGAGCCGTCGCCAGACCAAAGGGAAGGGCGACGAATTGGAAGTGATCGTCCCCCACCTGCGAAGCGCAGGAAGCGGTGATGACATGGAGCAACCGGAACGTGGAGATATGCATCCTGAACGTCGATTGAGGCCATGAAATCCCCTCTTTCCAGGGAGGCCACTGCGGACCTGAGAGACTCCATCCGGAATCTCTGCAGTCGGAGAAAACGGTTCAGGCGCTTTAGGTCCAAGATCGGTCGCACTGAGCCTTCCTTCTTGGGAACCACAAAGAGGTTCGAGTAGAACCCCCTGAACCTTTCCGTCGGAGGCACGGGGGCGACGACACCCTTGTCCATTAGAGAGCGAATGGCCGTGAAGAAGGCGGCCGCTCGTACGGGATCCCGCGGAGGACGGGACCGGAAGAAACGGTCTGGCGGAATGGACGCAAATTCGATCTTGTATCCGCAAGATACAATCTCGAGCGCCCATGCGTCTGAGATGTGGGCCCGCCATACGTTCCTGAACAGTAGAAGGCGGCCCCCCACCCGGGTGGGTGGGGGCGCACCTTCAGGCAGAGGGCTGCTGGCCTGTGGGAGCCCGTGTGGGCTGGGGCTTGCGCCAGGTAGATTGCGTCCGAAAAAACGGCTTCTTGCGTCTATCCTGGGCTGGGCCAGAGGAAGAAGAACCGGCCGCGGGTCTAGACCCGGTGGGCTTGCGAAAGGACCGAAAACGGGACGAACCAGCGCGACCACGGGGGGCGCCCCTCGGCCTGGACTGGGGGAGGTGAGTACTCTTCCCACCCGTGGCCTCAGATATAAGTTCGTCCAGACGGGTTCCGAACAAGCGGGAACCCGTGAATGGTAGGCCAGCCAAAGAGCGTTTGGAAGCGGCGTCCGCCGCCCAAACCTTCAGCCAGAGTTCCCTCCTGACAGAAACTGCCAGGGCAGAGGAACGGGCAATGAGGGCACCCGCATCAAGAGAGGCCTCACAGACAAATTTTCCGGCCTGGACAATTAGTTGGGCTAAGGAACGGAGGTCCTGTAGAGGGACGTCCGACCCTAACTCCCGTTCCAGTTGCAAACCCCATTCAGAGACCGCTTTACCAGCCCAGGCGGAGGCAAAGACCGGTCTAAGGGCCGAACCAGAGGCAGTAAATATGGCCTTGGAGAGGGATTCCGTACGACGGTCCTCAGCAGACTGGAGGGAAGATCCGTCTTGTACAGGAATAGTAGTGCTTTTGGACAGGCGAGCCACGGGAGGATCAACCTTAGGCGGGGACGTCCACGTGGTCACAGAATCCGCTGGAAAGGGATAACAAATGTCCAGCTTTTTGGGTGTAACAAAGCGGACGTTAGGCCGGGTCCAAGCCTTGGACACCACAGAAGAAAAATCAGCGTGGATGGGAAAGACCTTGGAGGCCTGTCTGGGGCGAAGAAAGGACACGCCGGCCTGTTCAGAGCTGGGGGGGTCATCGTGTATGTGAAAGGTATCACGGATGCTAGTGATAAGATGCCCCACCGCGGACGCCAATTTGGACGGAAGCTCTGAGTCCATGTCCACGTCCGAATCCGCCAGTTCTCCCTCAGAAGGCGTATCCCTTTGAGAGGATAGACTTGACTGAGCTCGCACGCATGGCGGAGAGAGCGAAGCATCTGGAGAAGATGTGCGCTCAACCCTTGAACGTTTCTGAATATGCCGGGCCCTGGAAGATTCGCTGGGAGGCAGGGAATCAGTGGGGGCGGCAGAAACGGTAGTCCCAGCGGGTGCGACAGGGATTGTGGCAGCCTGCGGGAGAGGCGGTCTATCCACGAGACGGCCCACTACGTGTGTAAGGCTTTCCACCGCCTGAGACAGAGACCTAGCCCAGTCAGGGGGTTCAGAGGCACCGGGGGGCGCAGCAGAAAGCGGGCCCTGCACCGGGGCCTGACATGCAAGGCAATGCGGCTCAGATTGCCCACGCGGAAAAAGTTCCTTGCAGGCGGTACAGGCATGGTACCAGGGTTTGGGGGCACCCGTGGGATCTGACATGTTGAAAAAAAAAAAGTGGTCGTACCCTGATACAGAGACCACAAGGGGTTGCAGCAGCTATGACCAGGAGGGTTAGGAGAGGGTTAACTGTCCTACCAGTGTCAGAAGAACGTCAGGAGTGAAGTCCAGATCAACAGCTGCAGAAAGGCAGCAACAGCAGAGAGCGTGCGTCCCAGAAACGCAATCTATGCACCAGGAGTCTCCCACGTGGCTCAGCTTCCAGAACGGAGTGAGGAAGCGCGGCAAAAAACCTCAGCAGAGGCGCGGGAAGAAGCTCCGCCCCCTACACGTTTGAATGTCTCCTGTGAAGGAGAACGTAACTCCGCCCCCAATGACGCGCGCGCGCGCGAAAAAAAGAGCACGCCCCCTGCTGCCGTGACTCTCAGGTTTATGCAGGAGCGTGAAAAACGAAAACCTTTGTCCGTAGAATAAGGCCCGCAGGCCCAAGTGCGCGGCGATATGCAGGTGGGTGACCTCACCGAGCCTCCTCTGTCACAATGTCCCCCGCCGAGCCCGAACCGCCGATGTCGGGCCTAAGCCCCGCCCCCCGATCACGCACGGAGCGGCGGCGGCGGGGAGGGAGAAGGATGTCAGGAGAGTAATCCGGGCCCTATAAACAGCGTGGGGAATCAGCCATTGGGGAGCGGAAGCAGCCGCAGATGGGGAGATCTACAGAGCGCTCAAATGACGACCACGGGTGCCCCCCCAAACCCAGTGCAAATAGGGACAGGGTATGGGCTGGAAAAGCCATCTTACCTGTCTTCACCCTCAGTTCCTTCCAGCAGGGTCGCCCCTTCAGCTACTGGCACCGCAGTGGCAGGAAGCTGGGAGAGGGGCTTTGCGTGCGGGCGACCCCCTAGCTGGCGGGATGTAGGGGAGCCATTGCTGCCCAGATCCCCTATTGCTTCTGTGGGGGAGGCAGCAGTGCAGATAGTTGGCACTGGCGCAGCTCACCCCGGGAGAGCAGAGAGGCCAATGCGTCTCTGGTATCCCTAGGAAAAAACAAAAGGAAAATAACAAATTAGAGAAAAAATTACAACAAGGAGAAAACAGCCCTGCAGTAGCAGGGAGTGTCTTGCCTCCTTGGACACTAAGCTAAAACTGGTAGCCTCTATCTCCAGGCTGAGGGTATAGCTGATGGAGGAGGGGCTTAACAGTTTTACTTAGTGTCACGCCTCCTAGGGAGCTGAGCTATACCCAAGGTCTGTGTCCCCCAAGGAAAATGGGCGAGAAATGTGATTTATTTGATAAAATGCCCCTGTGGCCTGCTGTACATAGGGGAACAAGTCAGATGGTAAAAGACCGTATCAGTAAACAAATCCACTATACATAAGAAAAATTGGCTACTACCGATCCCGCACCGTGTCCACACAATTGCTCAGTAGAAATCTCAGGTGATAGAGCCGGTACATCAGCAAGAAGAGGGGGCGACTTAAAGAAGCTGCGGCTTAGAAGAGAAGCCTTTTGGATCCACACTTTGGATACTTTGCAACCAAGAGGCCTAAATGGGGAAATGTCATTTTAATTTGGATGCATTTTCTTACAGACCCCGGTACCAAGAACTTGTTATTGGACAATCTTATTTCCCTTCTGATGAACAGAGTCACAGTAGGATAAATGCGGTCAATTATATGTTTAAGTGATCACATGTTTAAGTCATTTTCTGATTGATGATGTCATGATTAAGTCATGGGGATTAGGCCTCTATATAAAATGTATATTCTGTTATTCAGTATCATGCAGTTGAGGAAGGCTGGACGGGACAAAATGCATCCTGTATATCTACCTCATTATATGGAATAAAAGAATATCATGGATTGAAAAGTCAACACGTCTGCTGGGATTACTCTGAATACGCTGCATAGTGGCCGTGCTTGGTACTGCAGCCCAGGAGCGTTTATTTGAATAGGAATGAGCTGCAGACAAGACAGGTCCCATGTAAGGACTGTACGTTAGAGATGCCCTTAGAAATTATGCGAGGGTCTCTGACAGGGGTTCACACAAGATCTCACAATTCTTCATACTGCATAGATTACATTGATCTCCATGGATGTTGAAAAGAATGGGTGCGAGGGAGTCAGATAAGTGTCTAAAATGTTGGGAGGAGAAAGCCGATTTAATACATTGCTTTTGGAGATGCCCCAAACTTTTTAGATATTGGACAGAAATAGTAGAAATCATATTTTTGCGTCTGAAAGTTCAGCTGCCCAATGACCCAGTCATCTGTATTTTAGGGGCAACTGAACATTTGAAGTTAGATAAAAAAATACGACTGGTTTTGAATAAAGTATTATTCCAAGCCAGACTTCTTATACTTAGGAAATGGATAGAGGCAGATCCACCGACAGTGGGACAGTGGAAAAAAGCAATAGATAACTTAATTATAGAAGAACGTGCGATGGAGAGTTATACTAAAAAAAAAAAAAATCACAAAATTTTGATGAAGTATGGAAAAATTGGCTATTCTAGGGCTGGATGTGTTTTTTTTTGGTTTTTTTTCTAACGTCCACCCCCCCCCCCTTTCTATGGGTAGTGGGAGGGTATAAATAAAGATAAATTACAATTATGAATTGTTAATATCCATGTTCTTTTATTATTAAATTAATGTGTTTTCTGGATGTTTTTTCTATGAAATTGAAATAAAGACTAATTTAACTAAAAAAAAAAAAAAAAAAAAAAAAAAAAAGGACTGTACGTTACAGGCCAGGTCCCATGTAAGGACTGTACGTTACAGGCCAGGTCCCATGTAAGGACTGTACGTTACAGGCCAGGTCCCATGTAAGGACTGTACGTTACAGGCCAGGTCCCATGTAAGGACTGTACGTTACAGGCCAGGTCCCATGTAAGGACTGTACGTTACAGGCCAGGTCCCATGTAAGGACTGTACGTTACAGGCCAGGTCCCATGTAAGGACTGTACGTTACAGGCCAGGTCCCATGTAAGGACTGTACGTTACAGGCCAGGTCCCATGTAAGGACTGTACGTTACAGGCCAGGTCCCATGTAAGGACTGTACGTTACAGGCCAGGTCCCATGTAAGGACTGTACGTTACAGGCCAGGTCCCATGTAAGGACTGTACGTTACAGGCCAGGTCCCATGTAAGGACTGTACGTTACAGGCCAGGTCCCATGTAAGGACTGTACGTTACAGGCCAGGTCCCATGTAAGGACTGTACGTTACAGGCCAGGTCCCATGTAAGGACTGTACGTTACAGGCCAGGTCCCATGTAAGGACTGTACGTTACAGGCCAGGTCCCATGTAAGGACTGTACGTTACAGGCCAGGTCCCATGTAAGGACTGTACGTTACAGGCCAGGTCCCATGTAAGGACTGTACGTTACAGGCCAGGTCCCATGTAAGGACTGTACGTTACAGGCCAGGTCCCATGTAAGGACTGTACGTTACAGGCCAGGTCCCATGTAAGGACTGTACGTTACAGGCCAGGTCCCATGTAAGGACTGTACGTTACAGGCCAGGTCCCATGTAAGGACTGTACGTTACAGGCCAGGTCCCATGTAAGGACTGTACGTTACAGGCCAGGTCCCATGTAAGGACTGTACGTTACAGGCCAGGTCCCATGTAAGGACTGTACGTTACAGGCCAGGTCCCATGTAAGGACTGTACGTTACAGGCCAGGTCCCATGTAAGGACTGTACGTTACAGGCCAGGTCCCATGTAAGGACTGTACGTTACAGGCCAGGTCCCATGTAAGGACTGTACATTACAGGCCAGGTCCCATGTAAGGACTGTACATTACAGGCCAGGTCCCATGTAAGGACTGTACATTACAGGCCAGGTCCCATGTAAGGACTGTATATTACAGGACAGGTCCCATGTAAGGACTGTATATTACAGGACAGGTCCTATGTAAGGACAGTATATTACAGGACAGGTCCTATGTAAGGACAGTATATTACAGGACAGGTCCTATGTAAGGACAGTATATTACAGGACAGGTCCTATGTAAGGACAGTATGTTACAGGACAGGTCCTATGTAAGGACTGTATATTACAGGACAGGTCCCGCTCTTCTATGTAAGAACTGTATATTACAGTACAGGTCCCGCTCTCCTATGTAAGGACTGTATATTACAGGACAGGTCCCGCTCTCCTATGTAAGGACAGTATATTACAGGACAGGTCCCGATCACGAAGCAATAAGAATCTTGCATAAAAACGCCCATGTCACACTTCACTCCCATCAGACCAGAACTCCATCATGAACTGCCTGCAGCCACCACTAGGGGGAGCGCCTACAAAGCTCTACCGGACCCACGGGCTCCCCCTACTGGTGACAGAATATTGCCAAATGGGCAACACGTGAAGCCTCTGCACAAGATCCTCAAAACTCCCCGAAAATCGCTGCTCCGTTCAGACAGAGCGGATTTCCCTTGTAGAACCATTCAGATGGTTCTCTGTGCGTCTTCCAACTGCTAATGTGCCGCCGGAGATTAACGATTTAAAGGGGGATCGGCTTGGAAACGCTTTGCTTAGTAATGTGAATTGCGATTGATGACATTGACGGTTGGGAGCCTGGCTTCTGACTGAGTAACTTGCGTTTTATTCATAAAAATCACAACCTGCGCCACACCGAGCTATCAGACGCAGAGTCTGAACGATAAAACTTCCATAAACGCTGCGTTTACAGACCGCAACCAACTATAAGCATCAGTCCGAGTCCCGGCCCGTCCTATCCGGACCACAAGGGCGGCGGCGCACCCGTCCTACCCCACAGGTGAAGGATAGCCCGCAGAGGCCGCCATTACACCCGTCATCTGACTAACGGGCGGAACCGAGGATGAAGAACCGACCGAAAGAATAACAGCGTCTCCCGGTCCTTACCCCTTCCCAGAAACCGCAGCGCTGGGGCCGGTTCTCCCCGCAGTCCTTACCTGTACGCCGCCTCCACACAACCGCTCTAAAGTGCGAAGAGCGGAGCCTGTCACTCCCTTATGTAGATTCCAGGCGAAGGCGCCAATAGCCTCAGCCAATCAGATGGCTCCTGGCCGGCTCTGCGCCCCCCTGAGTGGTGGATCACATGTCACGTGTTGTGTAGACGGTCAAGTGGCAAAGATGGAGGTTCTGCTGTTGTAGAGGGGCCGGGGCGGCCGCTCCTCGGCTCTGTGGAGGTGGTTGTCTCCTGTCAGGGGCGGCCCGGGGTGTTTTTTTTTTACCATTTTTTATGATTTTTAAGCCTCCATGTTATTTGGCACAACTCTTTGTACAGAATGTGTCTACCAGACTCCGGTGGCCTATAGGTAAGGGGTGACGTATTCCGGTGAAGCCAAATTCCGCGTTTACGTCGCTTTCCGATGTAGGTTCCGCATTGAGAATTCCCATTGACAGTGGGTAGAACGAAAAAACGGTGTAAAAAACAGCGGCGTCCAAAAAACAAAAGACGTGGAAACCTGGAGTAGATTCTGCATCCGTTTTTTTTTATCAGCCTACAAATATAGCCTTGACGTTAAATAAACGCCATAGGAAAAGACTACGGCCACTCTTTTTCCCATAGTGTGTAAGCACGACCGCCGGCCGCTGGATTACAGGGTGGTCGTAACCATGGAAACCATGTGTAATGTGACGGTTGTGCTTGCGCTCTGTAGCGAAAAGTATTGGCCTTTCTGATGGGAGCGCACGTAGGCTGGTGCTTTTTCCTATAGTGTGTAAGCACGACCGCCGCCGCTGGATTACAGGGTGGTCGTAACCATGGAAACCATGTGTAATGTGACGGTTGTGCTTGCGCGCTGTAGCGAAAAGTATTGGCCTGTCTGGTGGGAGCGCACGTAGGCTGGTGCTTTTTCCTATAGTATACAAGCACGGCCACCACTGATGGATTACAGGGTGGTCGTAACCATGGAAACGAGAGGTGTATAAAGTGATGGGAAAGCCACAATACATTAGTAAGTGCCTTGTATTCACTTCCACTTACTGAAGCGAGACAGCCCCTTTAAGGACTGTTCAGATGGTGGTCAGTGCGGATAGGGCGGCGTCCGCACGGTGTCTGTCTCCCGCTTGTTTTCACTGGGAGGTAGTGCTGCAGTCTGCTGGCCGGCGGTTTAAAGCTGTGACCTCACAAAGACAGGACACGTCCGGACGGATGCGTTTGAAGCTGCCGCGGGCGTCCGCTTGCGGTTTACTTTCATTCAGTGAAGCTAAGCCACGTGCGGGTCCATGGTATTCAAAGCGAACATCCGCAGCGGTTTCTGTGTCGGATTTTGACTGTGCGGAAATCTGCCGTGTGCACGGACCGCTTGAGTATAGGCACACGGGGGTCATTTACGATCAGAAATACGCCTATATTAGATAACCTTTGTGCCGCAATCTGCGCCACAAGCTGCGACTTCACGCCGGGTCTAAAAAAGTGGGTGGGGAAGGGGAGGCACGCCCGTCTCATTCATCATTTTCTACGCCTGGTTTAGACGCAGAAAAAGATTTGAGGGACCTCTTATATACAATGCGTGTTTTGTACATGTGGAAATCACCCTGCCGCGTGGATTTTAAAATCCGCAGCGTTTTCAACGTCACGCGGCCGCGCGGCTGATGTATTTGTGGTGTCTGCATAGCTTTCAGTGGGGCAGGAAAAATACAGAGAAAATCCTCACAAAAAGGGCTCATGCACAGGAATGTATTTTCTTTCCATTCCGTTTCTTTTTGCGGACCGTATGCGGAACCGTTCACTTCAATGGGGCTGTAGAAAATACAGAAGTTACTCCGTGTGCATTCTGTTTCCGTTTGTCCGCATGGCCGTTCCGCAAAAAAGTAGTGCATGTCCTATTATTGTCCGCAAATCACAGTCCGAGGCCCCATTCAAGTAAATGGGTCCGCAAAAGATACAGAACGCATCCGTATTTTGCGGATCCATACTGTAGAAATGCTATGCCCAGCCATATTGCTCAGGTGATTAATAAGTTACTGTTTCTGTATACGATCTGCAAAAAAACGGATCAAATACGGAAACCATACGGATATGTTTTGTGCAATAACGGAACGGAAGAGGACTTAAATCAGAGGGGGAAAAAAAACTCAGGTACTGACAACGGATCCGTGAAAAACGGACCGCAAAACAACAACGGTCGTGTGCATGAGCCCAAACCGTGCTAAATTGTGCATATTTATGTGCCGTTTATAGCGTTTTGTTTTCATGCGGACGTTTAGCGTACAGATCCCCGCCATGCGCAGACACCCTCGGTGTTACAGCCTTGTGGTTCTACCGAAAGCGTATGGCTACACGGCGACATGTGTCGTGCGACAGAAAAATATTGGCGATTATTTTAAAAGCGTGATTTGGCTGGGAAAACACGCGGCACACGCGCAGGCAGGTCGTACATTGAAGTCAATGGAGTAAAAGTGCGACACAAAATTCAGCACGTCTGCTGTCGCCTCGCTGCATGATACGTGTCCGATTGTGACACCATTACATGAAATGTCGCGGTGTAGCCTCATCCAGCTTCATGTCCAGGGTGGAATAGCGACCCATTATAGTCAGATAGACAGTGGGGGGCATTTACTAACAGAGCTACTCCAGTAAAAAAAAAAAAAAAGTCACAAGACCCCTTTTTTGCGACTTAAACACCTGTGCGACAAAATTTTATCACGCTGACGCCTTTACGCCGTCCTCGGCACTTTGGATGGAAAATTTACTAACATTTAGGCGTAAATGACGACAGAAAACTACTACAGTCAAGGGGGGGGGGGATTTATCAAAGTAGAACTGGCTTAGTTGCCCGTAGCAACCAATCAGATTCCACCTTTCATTTTTGACAGCTCCTTCGGAAACTGAAAGGTGGGATCTGATTGGTTGCTATGGGTAACTACGCCTGTTTTCCTTTACACCAGTTTGATAAATCGTCTGGAGTAGTTTTTACTCCATTGACGTGCACTTTCTAAGGCCTCATTCACATTTCTGTTTTTTTTACTGACGCGTGCTGTCCACATTCTCCATGGACATCGCACCTATCCATTGATTTTAATGTTTCTGTTCACTTTTTTTTATTTTTTTATATTGATATTGGATCAGTGAAAATATCCCAGAGACATGCAC
Organism: Bufo gargarizans; assembly: GCF_014858855.1. Lineage (NCBI taxonomy): Eukaryota > Metazoa > Chordata > Amphibia > Anura > Bufonidae > Bufo > Bufo gargarizans. The sequence goes on along the minus strand of NC_058080.1, from coordinate 754,592,999 downwards.
TACTTTGGTCAGTGATGCGTTCCACAGGCGCCATTTAAAGTCTACGGGTCCGTAAATAAACACACAGACGCAACACAGATGGCATACGCATTCAATCCGTTTTTTCACTGACCACTCATAGGAGATGCTTTTGAATTTAATTTTCAGCTGAGCGGTGGCACACGAGGGCAAAAACAGACTCACCAACCAAATACCGATACCTCACGGACATATTCACGGATGAAACACAAGCGCATTTTTTCACAGACGTTGAAGTGTAGGCCTCGTCATGAATTAGACTCTCTCTGGCAGCGCAGGGGGAATCAGTGGGGGTCATTCATCAGAGGTGTTTTACGCCAGTCTTTGATTCTCTCCTGTCATCACCTAGTCATAAATTAGACCCCCATTCACACAACCGTATTGTTGGTCCGTATCTTATTCTAATTTTTTGCGAATAGGATGAGGACCCATTCACTCCAATGGGTCAGCAAAAAATGCGGACAGCACACTGCCAGCTGTCTACGTATGTCCGTTCTGCAGTCCTGCAAAAAAAGATAGAACATGTCCTATTGTTGTCTATTTTGCGGACAAGAACAGGAATTGTTACAATGGGTTTGCAAAAAAAAAACGGATGCAACATGGACGTCATACATCTAGTCCTGTGAATGCACCCCAAGGGCTCATGTGCACAACCATTGGATGTTTCACGGTCCGCAAATTGCCCCTAATAGAACAGTCCTATCCTTATTACGGACAATAACAGGACACGTTCTATTTTTTTTTGCGGAACAGCCATGTGGACATACGGAAATGGAATGTTGTCTGTTTTTTTGTGGCCCCATTGACTGCAAAAAAAATAAAAATAAAACGTAACGGACATGGAAATTTTTTTTATTCGTGTGCCCGAGCCCATAGGGGCATTTTTACGGATCGAATGCAGACCCATTTACTCCACGTCTTTTTCGTGCCATCCGCAAAAATATAGAGCGTGTCCTATAATTGTCCACATTATGGACAAGGATAGGACTGTTCTATTATGAGCCGGCAGGTCCGTCCTGCAAAATGCGGTATGCGCACGGACAGCGTCCGGGTTTTGCGGATCACAAAACGGTTAACAGTCGTGTGCATGAGCCCTTAGGCTCATTCTTCTGCAGTCCCTGTAGTTTTCAGGTATAAATGTTAGTGACATGGCCAGGCTGATGACCCCTGCACCGGCCCCAACGCTCCCCAGCAGCCAGGACGGCATAAACCACGGACCACAAAAAATTGTCGCGTGGACGTTAATGCCAAACTGGCGTAATTGGGTTTGTGCAGAGAATAGAAGACTTGTCCTGTTCTAGTAAAGGGATGTATGAGAAAAACAGACCACGCAATGATGGCGTCCAGTAAAAACGTCTCTAAATTTTCTGCCCGGACCACGGACAAGTTTCAGATCACTCGCCAAAAAGAACGCTAAATTGGACAGGGTTTTAGGCTAGGGCTTCGTGGCGAAACGTGTTGTGCGGCATTCATGTTGCACCGATGTCACGCAACATATTTTATAATGCTAGTCTACGATGTCGCCATGCGACATGATCTTGGGTGGGTTTTTGTGACTGTTGCAGTGCAACACCATAGACTAGCATGATAAAATATGTCGTGCAACAAATGTCGTCGTTATCCAACCTCTATAATGCCCCCCAAAATGCTTGGGCCCTTCATATAGATTATACTTACCCTGCTCCTGACACCCGCGCCGCAACTGGGACACACCTCCCTAGCGTCACCCCTGATGCTAGGGAGGCTCTTTCCCGTCGCGGTCTGCTATTCGCTGACTCCACCACCCCCCCCCCCCGTCGCTGTATGTTTTGATCAGAGTGATGGGGAGATGCAGCGGCGGCCGTGTGGGGATCAGGAGCGACGCGGGTGCCAGGGAGCGGGGTAAGTATAATCTATATAAGGGGCCCGGACATTATAGAGGTTGGATAACCCCTTTAAACCTCTATCAGGTGGTTTTGGATGTGCGACTGCTGCTGCGGTTTATGAATGCATTGCGAGTATACATACAAAACCGTATGAAAATGTTAAAAACAAAGACATTTTTAAGCACCGTTTTTGCTGCGGTTTTGACCGTGCAGCCAAACAGACTCCTGATACACAATGTAAGAGCCGTGTCCTGAAATGTCACCCATCTGTCCGGCGGAGGGTAAAAATAGTTGTCACCTGGGTTTTAGGTGACAACTGTCTGGAGCCGGGTTAATGTAATTGAAATGTAGATGACTAATCCCCCACCCCCAGACCATCTCCCCCCATTACACAGAGATTTTGCCCACAGTGAAGTCAGTGACACTCCCCGGTGATTACCACGTTTTTTTTTTTTTGTTTGTTTGTTTTTTTACACCAAACTGCCATTAGTAATGGTCCCCAGTCTTTCAGTTTTTTCTGCTTCGGATGCAATCAGTTTTTGATGCGTTTTTCATGCTGATGAAGAAAACGGAAGAATTACAATTATTATTTATTATGAAAGCGCCATTCATCCCATAGCGCTGTACATATGATAAGCGGTGCACATACATAATACAGACAATTGCACTAAACATGAACAAGAGGAGTTACAAACTGGTACAGAAGGAGAGAGGGCCCTGCCCGTGAGGGCTTACAATCTACAAGGTATGGGAGAAGGACACAGTAGGTGCGGGTGAAGCTGGTCATGGCGGTATAGAGGCAGCAGGGTCACTGGTTGTCGGCTTGTCTGAAGAGGTGGGTTTTCCGGTTTCTTTTGAAGGAGTCCACTGTAGGTGAGAGTCTGATATATTGGGGTAGCGAGTTTCAGAGTATGGGGGATGCACGGGAGAAATCCTGGAGGCGATTGTGGGAAGACGCAATAAGAGGAGAGGAGAGAAGGAGGTCTTGTGAGGATCGGAGAGTGCTTGTGGGGGTGTATCGGGAAAGTAGCTCAGAGATGTAGGGAGGGGACAGGTTATGGACGGCCTTGTATGTATTTGTAAGTACTTTGAAGTGAATTCGCTGGGCAATGGGGAGCCAGTGAAGGGATTGGCAGAGGGGAGAGGCAGAGGAGTAATAGGGTGAGAGGTAGATTAGTCGGGCAGCGGAGTTGAGGATAGATTGGAGGGGTGCGAGAGTGCTAAATGGAAGGCCACAGAGGAGAATGTTGCAGTAGTCTAGACAGGAGATGATGAGGGCATGTACAAGCATTTTCGCAGATTCAAAGCTAAGGAAAGCGTGGAAGCGGGAGATGTTTTTGAGTTGGAGGCGGCAGGTAGTGGAAAGGGCTTGGATGTGCGGTCTGAAGGAGAGGGCAGAATCCAAGGTCACTCCAAGGCAGCGGACTTGGTTGACCGGGGAGAGTGTGCAGCCATTGATCATGATAGTTAGGTCTGTTGGGAGGGGGGGGGGGAGCAAGATGGGGCAAAGATTATGAATTCTGTTTTATCCATGTTATGTTTTAGAAAGCGAGAGGAGAAGAAGGATGATATAGCAGATAGACATTGTGGGATTCTGGATAGTAAGGTGGTGATGTCTGGACCAGAGAGGTAGATTTGTGTGTCGTCAGCATAAGAGTGATACTGAAAGCCATAGGACTCTATGAGCTGTCCTAAGCCAAAAGTGTAAATAGAGAAGAGCAGTGGTCCTAGGACAGAGCCTTGCGGGACACTGGTCTCGGGAGGGGCACTTCCAGATTAGTTTTTGTCCGCCTCCACAAGACTACACAGTGTAGCGGTATACTGTATATTGTGGGGCACAGTGTAGCGTATACTGTATATTGTGGGGCACAGTGTAGAGGTATACTGTATATTGTGGGGCACAGTGTAGAGGTAAATTGTGTGGCACAGTGTAGCGGTATACTGTATATTGTGGGGCACAGTGTAGCGGTATACTGTATATTGTGTGGCACAGTGTAGAGGTATACTGTATATTGTGGGGCACAGTGTAGAGGTATACTGTATATTGTGTGGCACAGTGTAGATGTATACTGTATATTGTGTGGCACAGTGTAGCGGTATACTGTATATTGTGGGGCACAGTGTAGAGGTATACTGTATATTGTGTGGCACAGTGTAGCGGTATACTGTATATTGTGTGGCACAGTGTAGCGGTATACTGTATATTGTGTGGCACAGTGTAGAGGTATACTGTATATTGTGTGGCACAGCGTATGCTATATGTGTATAACAAATATATTTCACATGAAAACTTACAATTACTTGGCTTGGCCCTTGGGGATCTCGGACGCCACTTCAACACTTTGGCCGGGGGCTCGGCGGAGCTGATGTGTTTTATCCTATTAAGAAAGATTTCATAATAAGGATTTGGAGAAGGGGCAGAGGGATAGCAGAGCAGGGAGAGGCTGGTGCTGCTACTAGGGGGTCATACCATGGGGGAGTAATAAAGCCCTCCATAATGCCCCTCCCCAGAAGTAATAATTCTCCTTATAATAGACAGTGCAAAAAATACCCCCTTGTAATGCCCCCAGTTGAGCTCATGTCCCCATAATGCCCCCTTAATGTGCCAGTATAAAATACCCCTATATAGTGCCCCCAGTAAATGCCCCCATAGTGCTCCTCTCCCCCTTCCTCCTAGTGCCCCCCATAATGTACCAGTATAGAAAGTCCCATATATAGTGCCCCAGTATATGCCCTCAGTGTCCCCCATAATTTGCAAGTATAAAATACCCCTTCTTAGTGCCCCCCGTAGATGACCCCATAGTACTCCTCTCCCCCCTTCCCCATAGTACCCGCCATAATTTGTCCCATTATAAAATACTACTGTACAGAGCCCCCCATATAAAATACACCTTCTTTGTGGCCTCAGTAGATGCCCCTGTAGTGCCCACTAATAATGTGCCAGTAAAATGTGCGCCCATAGATGCCCCCCAATCATGTGCCAGTAACAAGAGCCCCCCCAATGTGCCAGTAACAAGAGCCCCCCCAATGTGCCAGTAACAAGAGCCCCCCAATGTGCCAGTAACAAGAGCCCCCCCAATGTGCCAGTAACAAGAGGCCCCCCAATGTGCCAGTAACAAGAGCCCCCCCAATGTGCCAGTAACAAGAGCCCCCCCAATGTGCCAGTAACAAGAGGCCCCCCCAATGTGCCAGTAACAAGAGGCCCCCCCAATGTGCCAGTAACAAGAGGCCCCCCTAATGTGCAAGTAACAAGAGGCCCCCCTAATGTGCAAGTAACAAGAGGCCCCCCTAATGTGCAAGTAACAAGAGGCCCCCCTAATGTGCCAGTAACAAGAGGCCCCCCTAATGTGCCAGTAACAAGAAGCCCCCCTAATGTGCCAGTAACAAGAGGCCCCCCTAATGTGCCAGTAACAAGAGGCCCCCCTAATGTGCCAGTAACAAGAGGCCCCCCTAATGTGCCAGTAACAAGAGGCCCCCCTAATGTGCCAGTAACAAGAGGCCCCCCTAATGTGCCAGTAACAAGAGGCCCCCCTAATGTGCCAGTAACAAGAGGCCCCCCTAATGTGCCAGTAAAAAGAGGCCCCCCTAATGTGCCAGTAAAAAGAGGCCCCCCTAATGTGCCAGTAAAAAGAGGCCCCCCCCTAATGTGCCAGTAACAAGAGGCCCCACCCTAATGTGCCAGTAACAAGAGGCCCCCCCTAATGTGCCAGTAACAAGAGCCCCCCTCTAATGTGCCAGTAACAAGAACCCCCCTAATGTGCCAGTAACAAGAGCTCCCCCCCCCAAATGTGCCAGTAACAAAAGGCCCCCCTAATATGCCAGTAAAACTGTTGTACATATAAAAAATACTTATACTTACCTCCATGTCAGCGATGCGATGCAGGCCTCTTCCGGCCTGTGTCCCAAGCTGTACGGCTCAGGAGGCGCAATGACGTCATCGCGTCGGCCTCTGATAGGCTGCCGGCCTAGTGCCTTCAGCCTATCAGAGGAAGGGGAAGGGACACTCCTCTCCCTTCCCTACCCGTTCGCACTCGCAGCACAGCCATCTGTATCTCTGTCCTGAGGACGGCGATACAGATGATGACTGGAGATGAGCGCTCATCTCCCTGTGCCCTGCGGCCGCCGCCCCTTACTTCTGAGCAGCTCGGAAGGGGGGGGGGCAATTGTCTCGTCCCCCCCCCCCCCCCCTGATCTGCCAGTGGTATGAGAGTAGGAGACGCTAAATGTCCGCTCTGTGTGGTATGATGTGATCCAGGAGAGGGCCAGGTCAGTGATGCCAAGAGATGAGAGAGTTTGCAACAGAAGGGAGTGGTCAACAGTGTCAAAGGCAGAGGACAGGTCAAGGAGAAGGAGGACAGAGTAATGTTTTTTGGTTTTGGCTGTTAGTAGGTCATTGGTGACTTTGGTGAGGGCAGTCTCAGTTGAGTGGTGGGGTCGGAAGCCAGATTGTAGCTGGTCAAAGAGGGAGCAGGAGGAGAGGTGAGAGGACAGTTCCGAATGGACATGTTGTTCAAGTAGCTTTGAGGCATATGGAAGAAGTAATATGAGGTGATAACTGGACAAAGAAGATGGGTCAAGTGAAGGCTTTTTGAGGATGGGTGTAATGGTAGCATGTTCAAAAGCAGAGGGGAAGACACCAGAGGTTATTGATAGGTTGAAGAGATGGGTCAGGGCTGGGATAAACACTGTGATGAGGTGGGATGGGATTGGGTCACGTGCACAGGTGGTGAGGTGTGATCTGGAGTAGAGTGGAGAGTTTTTCTTCTGTAATGGTGGAGAAGCTGGTTTTGGGAGAAGAGGACTGAGCAGTTGTGTAGAGGGTCTGTGGGTACTGTATACTGAAGCTTTATCTGATGTGGACTATCTTTTGTTTGAAGTATGTGGCAAAGTCCTTTAGCTGAGATGAGAGGATGGGGGCACTGGGGGACGGAGAAGGGAGTTAAAAGTGTTAAAAAGTTGTTTAGGGCTGTGGGCCAGGGAAGATATGAGAGATGAGAAGTAGGCCTGTTTTGCATCAGCGAGTGAGGATTTGAATATGAGGAGGGATTGCTTGTATGCAGTGAATTAATCTTTAGAATGGGATTTCTTCCATCGCCGCTCAGCAGCCCTGGAAGCTTGTCTGAGTTTTTTGGTCAGGTTGGTGTGCCAGGGTTGTCTGTTGATTTTTCGGGTTTTGTTGTGTGTGAGGGGGCAACAGTGTCCAGAGCTGTACTTATTGTGGTGTTATACAGGGTGGTGGCAACATCTGGGTCTTGAAGGGAACAGATAGTAGAGTGGGAGAAGAGAGTCAGAAAGCAAGCGAAAGTCGAGATGTTTAAGGTTCCTGTGGGGGTGTGCTAGTGTGTGGATTGGGGGAGCAGCAGAAGAGACGGTGAGTAGGTTGTGGTCGGATAGGGGTAGTGGCGACTTAGAAAGGTTAGATAGGGAGCAGAGGCTGGTAAAGATAAGATCCAGAGTTGGTCCATCTCTGTGGGTGGGAGCTGAAGACCACTGTGAGAGGCCGAAGGAGAAAGAGTCAATAGGGATGTTAAAGTCACCCATGATGATAGTGGGAATGTTGGCAGAAAGAAAGTGTAGGAGCCAGGTTTTAAAGTGGTCAAGAAAGATGGTGGCTTGGCCTGGGGGGCGGTAAATGACAGCTACTTGGGGGAAGAGTAGATACGAACAGACTGTACTTCAAATGAAGTGAGTGTAATGGAGGGTGGCAGTGGAGTTGGGCTGTGGGAGCAGGTGGCTGATAGGAGAAGACCAACTCCTCCACCATGTTTGCAGCCCAAGGGGGGGTGAGTGAAATAAAATAGACTACAGATATAGCAGGGTTAGCACTCAAGCTATTAACTCATTGCGTTATCTTGAGACAAAAGCCATTGAAAAGCAATTGAAGGTGTTTGCTCAACGCATTTAGTTTAGATAACACGTCTCATAAATCATGAGTGTTAACTCTACTACATCCTTATATGAGAGTGCAGCGGGGGAGGAGGTGTCAGCCATGTTTCTGTGAGACCCAGAAAGGAAAGTTTTTGAAAGATGAAGAGGTCATGAATGTAGGACAATTTGTTACAGACAGAGCGTGCGTTCCATGATGCTCCTGCCAGAGGAACCAAAGGAGCAGGGGTCAGAGGAATGGTTATTAGGTTTAAGGGGTTACATACATTTTCTAGAAGGAGATTTGTACTGGGACGTGGATGTGATAGTGGGGATATGCTGAGGGGGGCCTGGATTTGGAGAGATATCACCAGCAATATTGAGAAGCAGAGAAAGTGTTAGTAGGTGAGAATAAGAGAGGGCAGGAGGTATCTGTGTGTTTGGGAAGGACGTGTTTTATGTTGCCAAACAGGTGTGTGCAAGCGGTCAGATGAGAAGGTAAGATGGAGGGAGAGATGAATAGTTCCTTGCTGGATGAATGGCTTTGGGGGTATTTCAGGAGTTTTTGGAAAAGTAGAAAGAGTAAGATGAAAGATTAAAACATTGTTTGCAATAACTATACCTGTGGTTCACTTCTGGTATAATTCTGAAAGAGTTAAATTTGGGAAGACCTAGGAACTTAGATTTATACCACTCAGTGTTCAATCAGGTGTGACCAAGAGGGGAGGGGGCTACATATGGCCTAATCAAGGGAGGACCAGATACAGGGGTGAAATAGTCAATGTAAACAAATACTCCATAAATCCAGCAGGGAAACAGAGACATGGACGTTCAGTGGAGACATACCAGGGAATAAGAAGGAAAGATGAGGGGTGTGGACAATATCAGACTGTGGAAAAGCTGGGTGCATCTTCTATCAACCATCAGTGAAAAAGATTCCTTCCGTGTTTCACACAAGCCCCATTCACTTATATGGAGCCAGAACTGCATGAAAAACGCACAATATAGAACACGCTGCGATTTTTCCTGAAGGCAGAGATGATCAGTGATAAATGACGCTGATGTGCGCAGCCTCACTGAAATGCATGGGTCCGATGGCCTCTTTCACACGACCGTATGGCTTTTTCAGTGTTTTGCGGTCCATTTTTTGTTTCCGTTTTTCCGTATGGCATATACAGTATACAGTAATTACATAGAAAAAATTGGGCTGGGCATAACATTTTCAATAGATGGTTCCGCAAAAACCTAACGGATACGGAAGACATACAGATGCATTTCTGTATGTGTTCTGTTTTTTTTGCAGACCCATTGACTTGAATGGAGCCACGGAACGTGATTTGCAGGCAATAATAGGACATGTTCTATATCTCTCTACGGAACGGGAAAACGGAAATACGGAAACGGAATGCATACAGAGTACATTCAGTTTTTTAATTGCAGAACCATTGAAATGAATAGTTCCGTATACGGAACGCAAAAAATGGCCCGTAAATGGGGGGAAAAAACGGTCGTGTGAAAGAGGCCGGATGCTGTGCATTCGCTACACCCGTCACATTGGGGGGAGATTTAACAAAACTGGTGCAAAAGAAAACTGCCTTAGTTACCCCCAGCAACCAATCAGAGGGAGCCTTTTATTTTCCAAAGGAGCTCTGACAAATTGAAAGGTGGAATCTAATTGGTTGCTATGGGCAACTAAGCCAGTTTTCCTTTACACCAGTTTTGATAAATCTCACCCATTGTGTGGAAGAGGCCTAAGGGCCCATTCATACGGTCGTAGTGCTCTATGGATCCGCAAAACACGGATACCGGTCGCGTGCGTTCCGCAATTTGCAGACTGCACCCATAATAGAAAATGCCTATTCTTGTGAATAGGACAAGCTTTATCTTTTCTGCGGAGCCGTGGAACGGAACCACGGATGTGGACAGCACACGGTGTGCTGTCCGCATCTTTTGCGGCCTCGTTGAAATGAATGGGTCCGCACCTGTTCCGCAAAATACGGCCGTCTGAATGAGCCCTTAGGCTTATTTCTCACAGGTGAGAATTCGTTCTGGATGCAACTCGTTTTCACAAGGGACAGCATCCGGACCGAACACTGATCCATTCATTTCAATGGGTATATGCACAGTGTGTTCCATCCGGCTGTTCAGGAAGAAGTGCAGCATGTCCTGTCTTCATCAGTTTTCCATGCAGGACTGGTCAATTCAAGTCAGCGGATCAGTGAAAAAAATCTGACGGCACACACATGGCATCCAGATGCAGTTAGTTTTTCACCGATGATTGGTTGGAGGTGCAGTGTGTCAGGGCTAATGCACAGGACTAGGGATGAGCGAACTCGAACTGTATAGTTCGGGTTCGTACCGAATTTTGGGGTGTCCGTGACACGGACCCGAACCCGGACATTTTCGTAAAAGTCCGGGTTCGGGTTCGGTGTTCGTCGCTTTCTTGGCGCTTTTGTGACGCTTTCTTGGCGCTTTTTGAAAGGCTGCAAAGCAGCCAATCAACAAGCGTCATACTACTTGCCCCAAGAGGCCATCACAGCCATGCCTACTATTGGCATGGCTGTGATTGGCCAGAGCACCATGTGACCCAGCCTCTATTTAAGCTGGAGTCACATAGCGCCGCCCGTCACTCTGCTCTGATTAGCGTAGGGAGAGGTTGCGGCTGCGACAGTAGGGCGAGATTAGGCAGATTAACTCCTCCAAAGGACTTGATTAACTGATCGATCTGCAGCTGTGGATCATTGAGCTGCTGATCCTCAATTGCTCACTGTTTTTAGGCTGCACAGACCGTTTGTCAGTCTCATTTTTCTGGGGTGATCGGCGGCCATTTTGTGTCTTGTGGTGCGCCAGCACAAGCTGCGACCAAGTGCATTTAACCCTCAATGGTGTGGTTGTTTTTTGGCTAAAGCCTACATCAGGGTGAAGCTGTCACACCAAGTGCATTTAACCAGCAATAGTCTGTTCATTTTTTGGCCATATACAAAATCAGGGGCAAGCTGCGCCTGTCACCAAGTGCATTTAACCCTCAATGGTGTGGTTGTTTTTTGGCTAAAGCCTACATCAGGGTGAAGCTGTGACACCAAGTGCATTTAACCAGCAATAGTCTGTTCTTTTTTTGGCCATATACAAAATCAGGGGCAAGCTGCGCCTGTCACCAAGTGCATTTAACCCTCAATGGTGTGGTTGTTTTTTGGCTAAAGCCTACATCAGGGTGAAGCTGTCACACCAAGTGCATTTAACCAGCAATAGTCTGTTCATTTTTTGGCCATATACAAAATCAGGGGCAAGCTGCGCCTGTCACCAAGTGCATTTAACCCTCAATGGTGTGGTTGTTTTTTGGCTAAAGCCTACATCAGGGTGAAGCTGTCACACCAAGTGCATTTAACCAGCAATAGTCTGTTTATTTTTTGGCCATATCCCAGTCTAATTCTGTCACTAAATCCATACCGGTCACCCAGCGCCTAAATACTAGGCCTCAAATTTATATCCAGCTAAATCTGTCCCTAGTGCTGTAGCTGGGCGAGTTATTTAGTGTCCGTTCAAGCACATTTCTTGTTCTGGGTTGAAATACAATTCCCAATTTAGCAATTTCATAATTTAGTGGTTCCTGCTATATCAGAGCTATTTGAAATCTATCCCAAAAAGGGTATATAATATTGAAGGTGCACATTGGGTCATTCAGAATAACTTCACACACACCCGCTACTGTGTATTTCCAAGTCTAATTCTGTCACTAAACCCATACCTGTCACCCAGCGCCTAAATACTAGGCCTCAAATTTAAATCCCTCTAAATCTCTCGTTACCGCTGTACTGTTGTTGCTGGGCAAGATATTTAGTGTCCGTCAAAGCACATTTTTTGTTCTGGGTTGAAGTACAATTCCCAATTTAGCAATTTCATAATTTAGTGGTTTCTGCTATATCAGAGCTATTTGAAATCTATCCCTAAAAGGGTATATAATATTGAAGGTGCACATTGGGTCATTCAGAATAACTTCACACACACGCTTCTGTGCATTTCCAAGTCTAATTCTGTCACTAAATCCATACCGGTGACCCAGCGCCTAAATACTAGGCCTCAAATTTAAATCCCTCTAAATCTCTCGTTACCGCTGTCCTGTTGTAGCTGGGAAAGTTATTTAGTGCCCGTCAAAGCACATTTTTTGTTCTGGGTTGAAGTACAATTCCCAATTTAGCAATTTCATAATTTAGTGGTTCCTGCTATATCAGAGCTATTTGAAATCTATCCCAAAAAGGGTATATAATATTCAAGGTGCACATTGGGTCATTCAGAATAACTTCACACACACGCTTCTGTGCATTTCCAAGTCTAATTCTGTCACTAAATCCATACCGGTCACCCAGCGCCTAAATACTAGGCCTCAAATTTATATCCCGCTGAATTTGAATACAATACATTGGGCCAAATAATATATTTGTTGTTGTGGTGAACCATAACAATGAGAAAAACATCTAGTAAGGGACGCGGACGTGGACATGGTCGTGGTGGTGTTAGTGGACCCTCTGGTGCTGGGAGAGGACGTGGCCGTTCTGCCACATCCACACGTCCTAGTGTACCAACTACCTCAGGTCCCAGTAGCCGCCAGAATTTACAGCGATATATGGTGGGGCCCAATGCCGTTCTAAGGATGGTAAGGCCTGAGCAGGTACAGGCATTAGTCAATTGGGTGGCCGACAGTGGATCCAGCACGTTCACATTATCTCCCACCCAGTCTTCTGCAGAAAGCGCACAGATGGCGCCTGAAAACCAACCCCATCAGTCTGTCACATCACCCCCATGCATACCAGGGAAACTGTCTCAGCCTCAAGTTATGCAGCAGTCTCTTATGCTGTTTGAAGACTCCGCTGGCAGGGTTTCCCAAGGGCATCCACCTAGCCCTTCCCCAGCGGTGAAAGACATAGAATGCACTGACGCACAACCACTTATGTTTCCTGATGATGAGGACATGGGAATACCACCTCAGCATGTCTCTGATGATGACGAAACACAGGTGCCAACTGCTGCGTCTTTCTGCAGTGTGCAGACTGAACAGGAGGTCAGGGATCAAGACTGGGTGGAAGACGATGCAGGGGACGATGAGGTCCTAGACCCCACATGGAATGAAGGTCGTGCCACTGACTTTCACAGTTCGGAGGAAGAGGCAGTGGTGAGACCGAGCCAACAGCGTAGCAAAAGAGGGAGCAGTGGGCAAAAGCAGAACACCCGCCGCCAAGAGACTCCGCCTGCTACTGACCGCCGCCATCTGGGACCGAGCACCCCAAAGGCAGCTTCAAGGAGTTCCCTGGCATGGCACTTCTTCAAACAATGTGCTGACGACAAGACCCGAGTGGTTTGCACGCTGTGCCATCAGAGCCTGAAGCGAGGCATTAACGTTCTGAACCTGAGCACAACCTGCATGACCAGGCACCTGCATGCAAAGCATGAACTGCAGTGGAGTAAACACCTTAAAACCAAGGAAGTCACTCAGGCTCCCCCTGCTACCTCTTCTGCTGCTGCCGCCTCGGCCTATTCTGCTGCTGCCGCCTCGGCCTCTTCCTCCGCCTCTGGAGGAACGTTGGCACCTGCCGCCCAGCAAACAGGGGATGTACCACCAACACCACCACCACCACCTCCGTCACCAAGCGTCTCAACCATGTCACACGCCAGCGTTCAGCTCTCCATCTCACAAACATTTGATAGAAAGCGTAAATTCCCACCTAGCCACCCTCGATCCCTGGCCCTGAATGCCAGCATTTCTAAACTACTGGCCTATGAAATGCTGTCATTTAGGCTGGTGGACACAGACAGCTTCAAACAGCTCATGTCGCTTGCTGTCCCACAGTATGTTGTTCCCAGCCGGCACTACTTCTCCAAGAGAGCCGTGCCTTCCCTGCACAACCAAGTATCCGATAAAATCAAGTGTGCACTGCGCAACGCCATCTGTAGCAAGGTCCACCTAACCACAGATACGTGGACCAGTAAGCACGGCCAGGGACGCTATATCTCCCTAACTGCACACTGGGTAAATGTAGTGGCAGCTGGGCCCCAGGCGGAGAGCTGTTTGGCGCACGTCCTGCCGCCGCCAAGGATCGCAGGGCAACATTCTTTGCCTCCTGTTGCCACCTCCTCCTTCTCGGCTTCCTCCTCCTCTTCTTCCACCTGCTCATCCAGTCAGCCACACACCTTCACCACCAACTTCAGCACAGCCCGGGGTAAACGTCAGCAGGCCATTCTGAAACTCATATGTTTGGGGGACAGGCCCCACACCGCACAGGAGTTGTGGCGGGGTATTGAACAACAGACCGACGAGTGGTTGCTGCCGGTGAGCCTCAAGCCCGGCCTGGTGGTGTGTGATAATGGGCGAAATCTCGTTGCAGCTCTGGGACTAGCCAATTTGACGCACATCCCTTGCTTGGCGCATGTGCTGAATTTGGTGGTGCAGAAGTTCATTCACAACTACCCCGACATGTCAGAGCTGCTGCATAAAGTGCGGGCCGTCTGTTCGCGCTTCCGGCGTTCACATCCTGCCGCTGCTCGCCTGTCTGCGCTACAGCGTAACTTCGGCCTTCCCGCTCACCGCCTCATATGCGACGTGCCCACCAGGTGGAACTCCACCTTGCACATGCTGGACAGACTGTGCGAGCAGCAGCAGGCCATAGTGGAGTTTCAGCTGCAGCACGCACGGGTCAGTCGCACTACAGAACAGCACCACTTCACCACCAATGACTGGGCCTCCATGCGAGACCTGTGTGCCCTGTTGCGCTGTTTCGAGTACTCCACCAACATGGCCAGTGGCGATGACACCGTTATCAGCGTTACAATACCACTTCTATGTCTCCTTGAGAAAACACTTAGGGCGATGATGGAAGAGGAGGTGGCCCAGGAGGAGGAGGAGGAGGAGGAAGAGGGGTCATTTTTAGCACTTTCAGGCCAGTCTCTTCGAAGTGACTCAGAGGGAGGTTTTTGGCAACAGCAGAGGCCAGGTACAAATGTGGCCAGCCAGGGCCCACTACTGGAGGACGAGGAGGACGAGGATGAGGAGGAGGTGGAGGAGGATGAGGATGAAGCATGGTCACAGCGGGGTGGCACCCAACGCAGCTCGGGTCCATCACTGGTGCGTGGCTGGGGGGAAAGGCAGGACGATGACGATACGCCTCCCACAGAGGACAGCTTGTCCTTACCCCTGGGCAGCCTGGCACACATGAGCGACTACATGCTGCAGTGCCTGCGCAACGACAGCAGAGTTTCCCACATTTTAACCTGTGCGGACTACTGGGTTGCCACCCTGCTGGATCCACGCTACAAAGACAATGTGCCCACCTTACTTCCTGCACTGGAGCGTGATAGGAAGATGCGCGAGTACAAGCGCACGTTGGTAGACGCGCTACTGAGAGCATTCCCAAATGTCACAGGGGAACAAGTGGAAGCCCAAGGCCAAGGCAGAGGAGGAGCAAGAGGTCGCCAAGGCAGCTGTGTCACGGCCAGCTCCTCTGAGGGCAGGGTTAGCATGGCAGAGATGTGGAAAACTTTTGTCAACACGCCACAGCTAACTGCACCACCACCTGATACGCAACGTGTTAGCAGGAGGCAACATTTCACTAACATGGTGGAACAGTACGTGTGCACACCCCTCCACGTACTGACTGATGGTTCGGCCCCATTCAACTTCTGGGTCTCTAAATTGTCCACGTGGCCAGAGCTAGCCTTTTATGCCTTGGAGGTGCTGGCCTGCCCGGCAGCCAGCGTTTTGTCTGAACGTGTATTCAGCACGGCAGGGGGCGTCATTACAGACAAACGCAGCCGCCTGTCTACAGCCAATGTGGACAAGCTGACGTTCATAAAAATGAACCAGGCATGGATCCCACAGGACCTGTCCGTCCCTTGTCCAGATTAGACATTAACTACCTCCCCATAACCATATATTATTGGACTCCAGGGCACTTCCTCATTCAATCCTATTTTTATTTTCATTTTACCATTATATTGCGAGGCTACCCAAAGTTGAATGAACCTCTCCTCTGCCTGTGTGCTAGGCCTAAATATATGCCAATGGACTGTTGCAGTGGTGGGTGACGTGAAGCCTCATTCTCTGCTATGACATGCAGACTAATTCTCTGCTGACATGAAGACAGATTCTCTGTTACGGGACCTCCCTCCTCTGCCTGGGTGCTGGGCCTAAATATATGCCAATGGACTGTTGCAGTGGTGGCTGACGTGAAGCCTGATTCTCTGCTATGACATGCAGACTGATTCTCTGCTGTCATGAAGCCAGATTGTCTGTTACGGGACCTCTCTCCTCTGCCTGGGTGCTGGGCCTAAATTTATGACAATGGACTGTTGCAGTGGTGGCTGACGTGAAGCCTGATTCTCTGCTATGACATGCAGACTGATTCTCTGCTGACATGAAGCCAGATTCTCTGTTACGGGACCTCTCTCCTCTGCCTGTGTGTGTGCTGGGCCTAAATATATGCCAATGGACTGTTGCAGTGGTGGCTGACGTGAAGCCTCATTCTCTGCTATGACATGCAGACTGATTCTCTGCTGACATGAAGCCAGATTCTCTGTTACGGGACCTCTCTCCTCTGCCTGTGTGTGTGCTGGGCCTAAATATATGCCAATGGACTGTTGCAGTGGTGGCTGACGTGAAGCCTCATTCTCTGCTATGACATGCAGACTAATTCTCTGCTGACATGAAGACAGATTCTCTGTTACGGGACCTCCCTCCTCTGCCTGGGTGCTGGGCCTAAATATATGCCAATGGACTGTTGCAGTGGTGGCTGACGTGAAGCCTCATTCTCTGCTATGACATGCAGACTAATTCTCTGCTGACATGAAGACAGATTCTCTGTTACGGGACCTCTCTCCTCTGCCTGGGTGCCGGGGCCTAAATATCTGAGAATGGACTGTTCCAGTGGTGGGTGACGGGAAGCCAGATTCTCTGCTATGGAACCTCTCTCCAATTGATTTTGGTTAATTTTTATTTATTTAATTTTATTTTAATTCATTTCCCTATCCACATTTGTTTGCAGGGGATTTACCTACATGTTGCTGCCTTTTGCAGCCCTCTAGCTCTTTCCTGGGCTGTTTTACAGCCTTTTTAGTGCCGAAAAGTTCGGGTCCCCATTGACTTCAATGGGGTTCGGGTTCGGGACGAAGTTCGGATCGGGTTCGGATCCCGAACCCGAACATTTCCGGGATGTTCGGCCGAACTTCTCGAACCCGAACATCCAGGTGTTCGCTCAACTCTACACAGGACCGTAGCCATTTTTGCGGTCCAAAATTGCGGATCTGCAAAAAACGGATACCAGCCGCGTGCATTCCACATTTTGCGGAATGGCACGTCCAGCCCATAATAGAACTGTCCTATTCTTGTCTGTGAAATGGACAAGAATAGGACATGTTCGATTTTTTGTGTGGCCGCGGAACGGACATGCAGAGAGTACGCGGGCTTGCTGTCCGCATCTTTTGCGGCCCCCATTGAAATGAATGACTCCGCATCTGACCCGCAGAAATTGTGTATCAGTTTGGACCAAAAATACGTTTGTGTGCACGAGCCCTTAGGCTAATGCTACACGGCGACATGCATTGTACCGTTTTTGACGCACTGCGACATGTTGGAGCAATGTCACGCAACATTTTTTGTAATGAAAGTCAATGGTGTCGCACTGCGACAGTCACACAAAAATCCAACTTGGATGGATTTTCTGCGACTGTCATGGCGCAGCGCGACACCATTGACTATCATTACAAAAAATGTTGTGCGACTTTCCTGCGACAAGAAGTTGCACAACACATGTCGCAGTGCACGACATGTACGTATGTTCGGTCCGCATTTTTTCGATCCATATTTTTTGTGGGTGTTTATGCGGTCCCATTCATTTCAGTGGGACCACAGAAGATGTGGACAACACACCATGTGCTCTCTGCATCCGAACCCCGAAAAAAAATATAGAGCATGTCCTATTCTTGTCTATTTTGTGGACAAGGAGAGAACATTTCTACAGGAGTTAAAACAGAAATGGTCACTTGTTGTTTGGCTGTAACAGTGACGTACACCGTTATTTTCTACATATCGCTGCAGCCAATCACTAGCCCTAGCGGTGTACGGTGTGAGACTGCTGAGGCTAGTGATTGGCTGCAGCGGTATATGGAACGTCAATGCTGCAGCCTGGGAGGATGACATAGTGGTGCCGCTAGACTGGAGCGAGCATAGGGAGGTACTTACAAACCTGAATTTGGATCTGGCATTTTGTTACCTGTAAAAAATAAAAATATAGCAGAGTAAGCTCTTACGTTTTTAATATTTTTTTTTTTTTTTTTTTGGTACTTTATGCACACGGGGTCATTAAGGAATCATTTTAAAACACTATTGTGGAGTAAAAAAAAAAATCGCAAATTATGCCAGTACCAAAGAAATGCCTATGTGTCCTGTGCTTCATACAGGGTGGCCCACGAAAAAGTAGCCGCCTCCAGCGATAGTACAGTCCTGATCAAAAGTTTAAGACCACTTGAAAAATGGCAAAAAATCCTATTTAGCATGGCTGGATCTTAACAAGGTTCCAAGTAGAGCTTCAACATGCAACAAGAAGAAATGGGAGTGAGACAAAACCTTTTTGGAGCATTCAATTTAATGAAAACAACGAATAAACTGCAACAGGCTGTTTTTCAGCTGATCAAAAGTTTAGGACCACACCTCCCAAAAAAAAACTAAACCCCCCCAAAACAGAAATCCAACTTCCAAACATGAACTCAGTAATGAGTAGCTCCGCCGTTATTCTTTATCACTTCCAAAATTTGTTTCGGCATGCTTGATGCAAGCGTTTCCATGAGGTGAGTGGGAACATTTCTCCAAGTGGTGAAGACGGCCACACGAAGGCCATCTACTGTCTGGAACTGTTGTCCATTTTTGTAAACTTCCCTTGCCATCCATCCCCAAAGGTTATCAATTGGATTTAGATCAGGGGAACACGCAGGATGGGCCAAAAGAGTGATGTTGTTCTCCTGGAAGAAGTCCCTTGTCCTGCGGGCATTGTGTACTGTAGTGTTGTCCTGTTGAAAAACCCAGTCGTTACAACACAGACGAGGGCCCTCAGTCATGAGGAATGCTCTCTGCAACATCTGGACATAGCCAGCGGCCGTTTGACGCCCCTGCACTTCCTGAAGCTCCATTGTTCCACTGAAGGAAAAAGCACCCCAGACCATTATGGCACCCCCTCCACTGTGGCGCGTAGAAAACATCTCCGGTGGGATCTGCTTGTCATGCCAGTAACGTTGAGGACCATCAAGGTTAAATTTTTTCTCATCAGAGAATAAAACTTTCTTCCACCTTTGAATGTCCCATGTTTGGTGCTCTCTTGCAAAGTCCAAACGAGCAGTTCTGTTGTGTTCAAAGAGACGAGGTCTTTCAAGACGTTTTTTGTTTTTGAAGCCCTTCAGTCTCAGATGCCGTCTGATGGTTATGGGGCTGCAGTCAGCACCAGTAAGGGCCTTAATTTGGGTCGAGGATCGTCCAGTGTCTTGATGGACAGCCAATTGGATCCTCCGGCTCAGTGCTGATGAAATTATTTTGGGTCTTCCACTTGACTTTTTTGTTCCATAACCCTCAGGATCATTTAAGAAATTCCAAATGTCTGTCGTACTGAGTCCCACCTCAGCAGCGATGCTTATGCAGTTCAACAACCCGACCACGTTCAAAAAGGGAGAGTTTTTTTGCCTTTGCCATCACAACGTGTGACTACCTGACAGAAAATGACAATGAATCTTTGCATAGATTTGGCCTTTTAAAGGCATGTGGTCCTAAAATTTTGATCAGCCGAAAAACAGCCTGTTTCAGTTTAGGCTACTTTCACACTAGCGTTCGGCTGTCCGCTTGTCAGCTCCGTTTGAGGGGGCTCACAAGCGGACCCGAACGCTTCCGTCCAGCCCTAATGCATTCTGAGTGGACGCGGATCCGCTCAGAATGCATCAGTCTGGCAGCGTTCAGCCTCCGCTCCGCTCAGCAGGCGGACACCTGAACACTGCTTGCAGCGTTCGGGTGTCCGCCTGGCCGTGCGGAGGCAAGCGGATCCGTCCAGACTTACAATGTAAGTCAATGGGGACGGATCCGTTTGAAGATGACACAATATGGCTCAATCTTCAAACGGATCCGTCCACCATTGACTTTCAATGTAAAAGTCTGGACGGATCCGCTCAGGCTACTTTCACACTTAGAAAATTTTATACAATATAATGCAGACGTATCCGCTCCGAGCGCAAGTGTGAAAGTAGCCTTAATCGTTATTTACAATTAATTGAATGCTCAAAAAATGTTTTGTCTCACTCCCATTTCTTCTTGTTGCATGTTGAAGCTCTACTTGGAACCTTGTTAAGATCCAACAATGTAAAATATGATTTTTTGCCATTTTTCAAGTGGTCCTAAACTTTTGATCAGGACTGTATGACAAGATGAACGAGCAAATGAATGTTTTTTTTTTTTTTTTTTTTATTACCCTCAAGTAACAAAGAATGCTGAAAGTGGTCCCTGCATCTTTGGGTGGGTCGAGTTATGGTGGCTGATACGGCTTGTGATGCTGCGGATGGTGCTTGTGATGTTCTCCTTCAGTTCCTCCAGGGGAATGTGGATTGTTAGCGGACACTTTCTGTTTTAAATGTCCCCACAAACAAGTGGCATGTGGACAAGTTCATGAACCCGTCCAGTCCGGCATGTTGCCCCATCTTGTTGGAAAAAGCTGGACATTTATTCTTCCGGCGTTAGTTGGTTGTAAAACTCTTCACAGATGTCCAGGTAAATTGCGGTATTCACAGTTGATTTGAAGAAAATTGGTCCCACTATTCGTGTTCCTGACGCTGCGCACAAAATGCAAATTTTCTGGTCGTGAAGTGGTGTTTCAGGAGTCCTATGGAAATTTTCAGCGGACCAGTAATCTGGGAATTTACATGACCTAATAAATGAAGCTTCGTTCGTCATGAAGTCCAGCAATGGGTCCAAATGTCTGTCAGCAATCTAAGTCAGCAACAAGTCCATTAATTTCCGCGTTTCACCTCGTCAGACTCTTTCGGTTCCTGAGAGACATGTTATTCGGTACGATTTCAGGTTCAGAGATTTCAGCACTCGTTCCTGATACACCCACTTGCTGAGACAGTTTTCCAGTTGATTTTTGGGGCTACTTGCTCTGCTGCTGAATTTCATGCCCAACTTCAGCCGTCCTAAACGATGGAGGCCTCGGTTTCTTCATGTTTGATGCCATTTGTAAACCAGACTGAATACAACATTTCGCCGGTGGTTTTGTTCCTGGGGACTGTATCCTTCGCACATAGCCTTCCACAATCACTATTAGCTGTTCCAGGGAGAACACCATCTTTCTGACACAATAGGCCCGTTTTATCAAACTGAATAATAAATCAGTCATAGGTGCCCATAGCAACCAATCAGAGCTCAGCTTTCAGGTCCTACAGGGCTCTGAAAAAATGAAAGCTGGACTCTGATTGGTGGCTACGGACAAGATTTACTATTAGGCCGTTTGATCTGGAGATATCGGAGGCGAGATACTTTCTCATGGGCCACACTGAATTTCCCATAGATGGTCAGTTAGAGGGGTTCTCTGGGTTCAGGGCTGTTTTTTTTACTCCATGACTACATATGAGTGGAGTATCAGAGTTAGGCCTCATGCACACGACAGTTTATTTTCACGGTCCGCAAAAACGGGGTCCGTAGGTCCGTGATCCTTGACTGTTTTTTCGTCCGTGGGTCTTCCTTGATTTTTGGAGGATCCACGGACATGAAAAAAAAGTCGTTTTGGTGTCCGCCTGGCCGTGCGGAGCCAAACGGATCTGTCCTGAATTACAATGCAAGTCAATGGGGACGGATCCGTTTGACGTTGACACAATATGGTGCCATTTCAAACGGATCCGTCCCCATTGACTTTCAATGTAAAGTCTGGAGTTCTTTTATACCATCGGATTGGAGTTTTCTCCAATCCGATGGTATATTTTAACTTGAAGCGTCCCCATCACCATGGGAACGCCTCTATGTTAGAATATACTGTCGGATATGAGCTACATCGTGAAACTCAGATCCGACAGTATATTCTTACACAGAGGCGTTCCAATGGTGATGGGGACGCTTCAGGTTAGAATATACTACAAACTGTGTACAAGACTGCCCCCTGCTGCCTGGCAGCACCCGATCTCTTACAGGGGGCCGTGATCAGCACAATTAACTCCTCAGGTGCCGCACCTGAAGGGGTTAATTGTACTATCATATCCCCCTGTAAGAGATCAGGGCTGCCAGGCAGCAGGGGGCAGACCCCCCCTCCCCAGTTTGAATATCATTGGTGGCCAGTGTGGCCCCCCCCCTCCCTCCCTCTATTTTAATAAATCGTTGGTGGCACAGTGTGCGCCCCCCATCGCCCCCCCCTTCCTCCCTCTATTGTAATAAATCGTTGGTGGCACAGTGTGCGCCCCCCCCCTCCCTCCCTCTATTGTAATAAATCGTTGGTGGCACAGTGTGCACCCCCCATCGGCCCCCCCTCCCTCTATAGCAGTAACAACATTGGTGGCCAGTGTGCGGCCTCCCATCTCCCCCCCCCCCCCCCGATCATTGGTGGCAGCGGAGTTCCGATCTGAGTCCCAGTTTAATCGCTGGGGCTCCGATCGGTAACCATGGCAACCAGGAAGCTACTGCAGCCCTGGTTGCCATGGTTACTTAGCAATAGTACAACAGTAGAAGATTCATACTTACCTGCTTGCTGCTGCGGTGTCTGTGACCGGCCGGGAGCTCCTCCTACTGGTAAGTGACAGTTCATTTAGCAATGTGCCGCACAGACCTTTCACTTACCAGTAGGAGGAGCTCCCGGCCGGACACAGACATCGCAGCAGCAAGCAGGTAACTATGAATCTTCTACTATTGTACTATTGCTAAGTAACCATGGCAACCAGGACTGCAGTAGCGTCCTGGTTGCCATGGTTACCGATCGGAGCCCCAGCGATTAAACTGGGACTCCGATCGGAACTCCACTGCCACCAATGATGGGGGGGGGGGGAGATGGGAGGCCGCACACTGGCCACCAATGTTGTTACTGCTATAGAGGGAGGGGGGGCCGATGGGGGGTGCACACTGTGCCACCAACGATTTATTACAATAGAGGGAGGGAGGGGGGGGCCCGATGGGGGGCGCACACTGTGCCACCAACGATTTGTTACAACAGAGGGAGGGAGGGGGGGGCCGATGGGGGGCGCACACTGTGCCACCAACGATTTATTACAATAGAGGGAGGAAGGGGGGGCCCGATGGGGGGCGCACACTGGCCACCAAGCTATTATTACAATAGAGGGAGGGAGGGGGGGGCCGCACTGGCCACCAATGATATTCAAACTAGGGAGGGGGGGTCTGCCCCCTGCTGCCTGGCAGCCCTGATCTCTTACAGGGGGATATGATAGTACAATTAACCCCTTCAGGTGCCGCACCTAAAGGGGTTAATTGTGCTGATCACGGCCCCCTGTAAGAGATCGGGTGCTGCCAGGCAGCAGGGGGCAGTCTTGTACACAGTTTGTAGTGTATTCTAACTAGAAGCGTCCCCATCACCATGGGAACGCCTCTGTGTTAGAATATACTGTCGGATATGAGTTTTCACGAAGTGAAAACTTAGATCTGAAAAAGCTTTTATGCAGATGGATCTTCGGATCCGTCTGTATGAAAGCAACCTACGGCCACGGATCACAGACACGGATGCCAATCTTGTGTGCATCCGTGTTCTTTCACGGACCCATTGACTTGAATGGGTCCGTGAACCGTTGTCCGTCCAAAAAATAGGACAGGTCCTATTTTTTTGACGGACAGGATTCACGGATCACGGCCTCGGCTGCAAAACGGTGCATTTTCCGATTTTTCCACGGACCCATTGAAAGTCAATGGGTCCGCGAAAAAAAATGGAAAACGGCACAACGGCCACGGATGCACACAACGGTCGTGTGCATGAGGCCTAAGGCTCCATTCACACGTCCGTAATAATGGGATGTGTGCGAACAGGTGCGGACCCATTGTCACAACCAGACAGCTGAGAAGCTCTGACAGAAGCCTTTCAGAACCTCCTCTTGAGTTTTCTTTGTTGTGGTGTTCAGTTCCTCATCTCGTTAGCCTCTCTCAGCTGTCATGTAGTTGGACTGATTGCATCCCTTTAAATTCCGCCCCATAATGCATTACTGGGCGGCTTATACTTCTTCCTGGAGTGTGTGTGCATGCTGATCCTGTTTCCCAGTCTGCTACAAAGTTAAGTGCTGTACATTTATCTGTTATTTTCTGTTTGCTGGATCCCAGGTGACCCTGACTCCCTCCGTGTCTGGTGTAGGGAGCCGGTGGTCGTGTCCCCTCACTATTGTAGGGTGTTCAGGTGTTATATAGTCGAGGTACGTGGGTATGCAACCATCCACCTTTGGGATCTTTGCATAGGCTGAGCAGCCAGGGAAAGTGCCAGGTCTTGTGCAGGGGTCTCCCTTTGGTTCCTTAGCTTTGGATCCAGTGAGTCCGTGACACCCATTCATTCTCTATGGGGCAGGAATGCATGCGGACAGCACACAGTGTGATGTACGCATTTCCAGAGTACACCGCCGATCTTCCGGTCCGCGGCTTCGGAAAAAAATAGAACATGTCCTATTCTTGTTCGCAATTGCGGACAAGAATAGGCATTTCTATGGGGGTGCCGACCGGGTGTATTGCGGATCCTCAATGCACTACGGACGTGTGAATGGACCCTAAGGCCTCTTTCACACGACCGTATGGCTTTTTCAGTGTTTTGCGGTCCGTTTTTCACGAATCCATTGTTCCGTTTTTTGTTTCTGTCGTGTTTCCGTTTCTGTTTTGTTTTTCCGTATGGCATATACAGTATACAGTAATTACATAGAAAAAAATTGGGCTGGGCATAACATTTTCAATAGATGGTTCCGCAAAAACGGAATGGATATGGAAGACATACGGATGCATTTCCGTATGTGTTCCGTTTTATTTGCAGACCCATTGACTTGAATGGATCCACGGAACGTGATTTGCGGGCAATAACAGGACATGTTCTATCTTTCAACGGAACTGAAATACGGAAACGGAATGCATATGGAGAACATTCCTTTTTTTTGCGGAACCATTGACATGAATAGTTCCGTATACGGAACGCAAAAAACGGCCCATAAACGGAAAAAAAAACTGGTTGTGTGAAAGAGCCATGAGTGCTCATGCACGCGACCGTGTTTTTTGTCCGCATCCGATCCGCATTTTTTGCAGGCTGGATGCGGACCCATTCACTTCAATAGGGCCACAAAAGATGCAGACAGCACATCGTGCGATGTCTGCATCTATATGTCCGTTACGCAGCCCCCCTTCCCCCGTTACGCAGCCCCCCTTCCCCCCCCCAAAAAAAATAGAACATGTCCTATTCTTGTCCATCTTACGGGCAGGAAATTCTGTTCCCCAAAATGCGAAACACATACAGACAATATCCGTGTCTTGCAGATCTGCAATTTTCCAACCGCAAAAACGGCTATGGCCGTGTGCATGAGCCCTGAAGGAAAGATTTGCTCCTGTTCTGTGTTTTTGACCCCCATCTGTTTTTTGTGGCTCTTAATCACCGATGGAAATCACTGATCAAACACTGAAGTGTGAACTGGACCCGAGGCCAGCTTCACACATTGCAGATGGAGTTGCAGTTAGTGTACGGCTACCTGTAGCGATAAGAAAGTCGCACAATGTTTTATGTAATGTATGTCAATGCAACACACTGCAACGCGACATGTCGCAATGTCTCTCGCAACTTTCACTCTATTTACTTTAATGTAAGTCACATGCGACTCACCTGTGTTTTCACAGCGCTAAAATAGTTGCTTTTCTGCGACTTGTTGCCGCTATTTGGCTGTACCCTGAAAAAAAACTGCCACAAAATCCTCACCATTAAAACTGCATGCATTTTGCACCGTTTTGGCGTGTCAATAATTGGCCGTCTGTTTTTACAGGTGAAACGTGAACTAAATACATTGGAAAAGTGCAGAAAAAATACATCTTTTTTTTTACCGTGAGTTTATTTAAATGCAACTTATCAACCATGTGTAAATCCGCCTGGCGTGCACATGTGAGGACCAATGCCCTTAGTTGCTGCAAATTCAGACTTTAGGGCTCATGGACAGGGCCGTAGTCGTTTTTGCGGTCCGCAAGTTGTGGATCTGCAAAATACGGGTACTGGCCGTAAAATGGACAAGAAAAGGACATGTTCTATATTTTTGAGGATACCACGGAACGGACTTACGGATGCGGACAGCACATGGTGTGATGTCTGCATCTTTTGTGGCCCCATTAAAGTTAATTGATCCGCATCCGACCCTCAAACAATGCAGATTGAATGCGGACAAAAAATACGTTCGTGTGCATGAGTCATTCATCCGTGAAGAATCTGTTTTTGGTCAGTGCACCCGTGTTTTGCTCTCCGTGTGTCATCTGTGGACACTGAACAGCTGAAAATAATTTTTCCGAGCATCTCCTATAAATGGTTGGGGGAAACATGGAAAAAACACGGATCACATCCATGCTGGCTTCTTGTTTTTCACGGATTCATAAACTGTGATGGATCCTTAAACACAGACAAAAATAGGGCATGCTTCCATGCTAAAACCACGGACCGTTCTTAAATTGCGGATGTGTAAATACACACATTGAAATGAGTGGGTAAGTGTGCTGTCTGTGGAGAACACGGCCAGCAGTGATGGCCAATTCGCATTGTTCGCCCGCGAACACATGCGGGCTGCCATCTTTTCTCAAAAGTCCGGCGAGGCAAATGCGTTCACCGGGAGCAGGCAGTTCTGAGAACAGCCGCCAAGGGCCTTCATCGGGCTGTTCTCGGAACTGCCTGCTCCCGGTGACTGCATTTGTTTCAGACCGGCTCCTGGCACAGGCACAGGTAAGGGCTTACCTGTGCCTCGCCGGACTTGTGAGAAAAGATGGCAGCCCGCATGTGTTCACGGACGAACAATGCGAACTGGCCATCACTGACGGCCAGCATACGTCCGTGAATCACTGACGTGTGAATAAGGTCTGGTACATGCACACTCAGCAGATTCTGCCTCTGAACATCAGTCATTTATATGTGGTTGTCTCTTGGAATGCAGCAATAAAAAAAAAATAATAATAAATTGCTTGCTCATTAGGGCCCCAAATAGTCTGGTCAGCCCCTCTGAGTGTAGATAAGCTGCCCTTGACATGCTGGGTGTGATGGGCCGGAGCACAGGCAGACATTATATGGCTCCGCTGTATCACAGTCCCCACCATCATAAATCTGCAGGCAGATCTGTGAGAAACGTCCATTATTATAATTTAGTGGGGTCATTTGTGTTTGTCCCTCATTAGAACGTGACCTTCAGTTCACAGCTGGAGGTCCTATGAGGAGTACGCTCGCTCGGCATGAGTGGGGGGCTGATAATTGATGTGATCAGGAGTGGGACAATGGCTGTGGTACATAGCCACAAGAACCTCTGTCTGAGGCCGCACGCACAGGACCCTAAGTATTTTGCAGTCTTTATTAGGCTACTTTCACACTGGCGTTTTGGTTTCCGTTTGTGAGATCCGTTTCAGGGCTCTCAGACGCGGTCCAAAACGGATCAGTTTTGCCCTAATGCATTCTGAATGGAAAAGGATCCGCTCAGAATGCATCAGTTTGCCTCCATTCCGCTCTGGAGACGGACACCAAAACGGTACTTGCAGCGTTTTGGTGTCCGCCTGACGATGCGGAGGCAAACGGATCCGTCCTGACACACAATGTAAGTCAATGGGGACGGATCAGTTTTCACTGACACAATATAAAACTGATTTTGGCAATGTTAAAGGGCTTCTGTCAACCCCCATTTAGCAATTTTCATTATCGGACATTAGCTATTTGCTAATTACAGATGAGTCCATATATATCACTCTTACCTCTCTCTGTGCTGTAATTTCAGTAAAAATTTTACTTTTATAATATGCAAATTACTTCACTACCAGCAAGTTAGGCGGTTACTTGCTGGTCAGCCTACACCCGGAAAAGAGCATCGCCGATGACGTCAGCCTACACCCGAAAAAGAGCATCGCCGATGACGTCAGCCTACACCCGAAAAAGAGCATCGCCGATGACGTCAGCCTACACCTGGAAAAGAGCATCGCAGATGACGTCAGCCTACACCCAGAAAAGAGCATTGCTGATGACGTCAGCCTACACCCGGAAAAGAGCATCGCCGATGACGTCAGCCTACACCCAGAAAAGAGCATCGCTGATGACGTCAGCCTACACCCGGAAAAGAGCATCGCCGATGACGTCAGCCTACACCCAGAAAAGAGCATTGCTGATGACGTCAGCCTACACCCGGAAAAGAGCATCGCAGATGACGTCAGCCTACACCCGGAAAAGAGCATCGCCGATGACGTCAGCCTACACCCGAAAAAGAGCATCGCCGATGACGTCAGCCTACACCCGAAAAAGAGCATCGCCGATGACGTCAGCCTACACCTGGAAAAGAGCATCGCAGATGACGTCAGCCTACACCCAGAAAAGAGCATTGCTGATGACGTCAGCCTACACCCGGAAAAGAGCATCGCCGATGACGTCAGCCTACACCCAGAAAAGAGCATCGCTGATGACGTCAGCCTACACCCGGAAAAGAGCATCGCAGATGACGTCAGCCTACACCCAGAAAAGAGCATTGCTGATGACGTCAGCCTACACCCGGAAAAGAGCATCGCCGATGACGTCAGCCTACACCCAGAAAAGAGCATCGCTGATGACGTCAGCCTACACCCGGAAAAGAGCATCGCTGATGACGTCAGCCTACACCCGGAAAAGAGCATCGCAGATGACGTCAGCCTACACCCGGAAAAGAGCATCGCTTCTTTTCCGGGTGTAGGCTGACGTCATGGGCGCACTGAGGAAGGAGCGGGCAAGGAGACAGGTAACAGTGATATATATGGACTCATCTGACATTAGCAAATAGCTAATGTCCGATAATGAAAATTGCTAAATGGGGGGTGACAGAAGCCCTTTAAAGATAATACAAACAGATTTATTATTGGTGCGGATCCGTCTTGGCAGATCCATGACGGATCCGCACCAAACTCGAGTGTGAACTGGCGTATTTTCTTCATCTTTCTTTGTTTTGCCTACTATTTATTAAAAACCTCACAGCACTTCATAGATTAGGTTTGGCTTATTGCTATTAGTCTGACCTCTGGTGGTTCTTTATCAGTACGACAGGTTTCTATTCACTAAAGGTCCCTTTACACTGGATGATGTACAATCAGATTGTCAGGAAGGAAGTTTTCCTTCCTAGCAATATGCTGCTCGCTGGTGGAGGAGACCATTGCATGTATATGATCTCCTCCAGAGTATGGGGATGAATGATCGCTAATCCCATCGCTCTTCCCCATATAGAGTCTGCCACCTGGAAACAAGGATTTTTGTGCTGCACTAACGATCCAATTACCCGACGAACGAGCACTTTGGCAGTATATTAACACTGTCAGATCATCACTAATGAGCGTTACTATAAATGCTCGTTAGCAATGGTCTTTTCAATTTTCGGCCCATATAAAGGGCCCTTATAGGGGTTGTCTCATCTCAGATAATTGCTAGGATATACCCACCTCTGGAACCTACGCCTATATCGGAAACGGAGCCCCAAAAGTGGTGGAGGGCGCAGCCGCCCTCCATCCATTTTCAATGGGGCCGTCGAAAATAGCCGAGCACTGACTCATAGAAGTGAATGGGAGCGGTGGCTGGTCATGCGTGGTGCGCTTCCATTAATTTCTATGGGAAGAGCGCTTGGTGGTGGTTGGACCGGACTCCTCTAGCCACCACTTTCGGGGCTCCGTTTTCGATATAGGTGCGGGTCCCAGCGGTGATGCGCGGTGCGCTTCCAATAATTTCTATGGGGAGAGCGATTGGTGGTGGCCGGACCGGAGTCCTTCAGCAACCACTTTGCGGGGCTCCATTCCCAATATAGGGACCCGCACCTATAAGATAATGGGGACATATCCTAGCGATATGCCCCCATTGTGTGAGATGAGACAACCCCTTTAAGATTGGTCCAATTATTATGCGCATGAAAATGTGGCAAAAGTGAGCTGAAAGTATATGTACGTCTCTATGAAAGTGCTAATTTTTAGATAAAATGTAACGCAACTCACCACTCAAAACAAACGTAGAAAAGTACGCCATCCCTGGAGTGATGTAGAAATTTGACTATTTTTACAACTAAATCAGGTGCAAAATAAAGCATACCTACATAAATACACATGAAAATTAGAAAACGTCAGAATTAGTCAAAACAGGCAAATTTTCTGTAGTAAATACGACAAAAAAAAATAAGACACCTAAAAACAGGCGCAGACACTATAGTAAATGTGCTCTATTCATTCAATAGGTCCGTGAATCGTATTTTGCGAATAGTAAGGATATGTTCTCTTTTTGCGGAACGTATATTCGGATGCATAAAACACGCGGATGATCCATGTGCTTTCTGTATCCATATGTCCATTCCGCAAAGGATATAACATGTCCTATACTTGGTCCCAAAATGCGATTCACGGACCTATTTAAGTCAATAGATCTGCAAAACAGACGACATAGACATTGGAGGTCACGAACAAATATATACGCCAAGGCAGAATCTGCGACTTCTTTCCCACTCACTCCAGGTCTAAAAAAGGGGTTGTGGGGGGAAAGGGGACAGGCAGGCCCGGCTCTTTCATAATTTTCTATGCATGTTTAAGGCTACTTTCAGATTTGCGTCAGTGTGAGATGGGGAAAGAGATCTCATTGTCTGAACACTGTTTCGATTAAAGGGGTTCTGCAGTTTGTTTAAACTGATGATCTATCCTCTGGATAGATCATCAGCATCTGATCGGTGGGGGTCCGACACCCGGGACCCACGCCGATTAGCTGTTTGAGAAGGCAGCGGCGCTCCAGGAGCGCCGCGGCCTTCTCACTGTTTACTGCAGGCCCAGTGACGTCACGACTAGTATCAACTGGCCTGGGCGCGGCTAAGCTCCATTCAAGTGAACAGAGCTTAGCCCCGCGGTCACGCCCTTTGGTTTGCGCTGTGACACTGCTGCCACACTTGGGGTTGCACGCGGCAACGTGTTGCTGTGAGAGCATGCGGTGGCAGTGTCTCGGCCTTCTGGGTGATTGCCGTGACATGGTTGCCACGCATGCTGTTGCCGGTGGTAACGTGTGGCTTAGTTTGCTTGTGTGTGCTCTTCCCCTTTAAGTGGCTTCCTCCCTCTGTCTGGTGTTGGAAGGGTTAACTCCCTTCCTAGTGTTTTGTGAACACTGGGTTTATGTGTTTGTGGGTGTGGCTGCTTGGGCTATTTAGTCTCTGCTGAAAGCCTGTAGCTCAGTGTTCCTCCAGGCTTGGTGTGTGCTGTGACACTTATGCCACGCTTGCTGTTGCCTGTGGCAGCATGCGGGGGCAGTGTCACAGCTTTTCTGGTGTGTGCAGTGGCGTCTCTAGCTTTCACATTTTGGGGGGGGCACACTGGGGGCCAGGACAAAAGGGGGGGGGGGGCAGCTATAACAACAATACATTTACACAAGTATGCTTAGAAATGCTGCGATACTTTACCCAATACCTAAAACCGCAACAGGAAAGAAAAGTCCATCTGTCTGTGGATGACACTTTTATAGAGAGGGGGATCTGTGGATGACACTGCTATGGGGGGGATCTGTGGATGCCACATACCGTATATAGCATCTTGTGCTATATGTGTCATCCCCATTTCCCCCTCCATAACAGTGTCATCCACAGATCCCCCTCCATAACAGTGTCATCCACAGATCCCCCTCCATAACAGTGTCATCCACAGTTCCCCCCCCCCCCCCACCGCCTCTCACAGGAGTGTACATTTGACATTTCTAAACCGTAATCCATATCCTGCAGTAACTTTAACTTTAAATCAGGATTAAGCGGCCGCTCATCTCTACTAGTACCTTAACCTTACACCACTCGGCTAGCTTCGGTAACAGGGCCAGGCTACAGCCTACAGGTACTGCCTGTTAGTTGTTACCGAGCGAGTGCTGATTTCTGCAGGTCAGAGGATACGGATTAGGCCTCATGCACACGAACGTATTTTTTAACGTCCCGCAAAACGTGGTTCCGTTGTACCGTGATCCGTGCCCGTTTTTTCTTCCGTGGGTCTGCCGTGATTTTTGGAGGATCCACGGACATGAAAGATGAAAAAAAAAATCGAAGTCAAGTTTGCCATTGAAATGATAGGAAAAAACGGACACGGATCACGGACACGGATCACGGACACGGATGACAATCTTGTGTGCATCCGTGATTTTCACGGACCCATTGACTTGAATGGGCCCGTGAACCGTTGGCCGTGAAAAAAATAGGACAGGTTATATTTTTTTCACGGCCTCGAAACACGGGTCACGGGCGCGGTGTAAAAACGGTGCACAAGCCGAGTTTTCTACGGCCCCATTGAAAGTCAATGGAGCCGCAGAAAAAAACGGAAAACGGCACAACGGCCACGGGTGCACACAACGGTCGTGTGCATGAGGCCTTACAGTTTAGAAGAAATGTACACTCCTGTGAGCGGTCCAGACCAGTGGCGGATCCAGAGCCTGGTCTCGGGAGGGGCACTTCCAGAATATTTTCTGTCCGCCGCCACAGAACAAGGGTGCTTATAGAACAGACTACACAGTGTAGCGGTAAACTGTATATCGAGGGGCACAGTGTAGCGGTATACTGTATATCATGGGGCACAGTGTAGAGGTATACGGTATATTGCGTGGCACAGTGTAGAGGTATACTGTATATTGTGTGGCACAGTGTAGAGGTATACTGTATATTGTGTGGCACAGTGTAGAGGTTACTGTATATTGTGGGGCACAGTGTAGAGGTATACTGTATATTGTGTGGCACAGTGTAGAGGTATACTTATATTGTGTGGCACAGTGTAGCGGTATACTGTATATTGTGTGGCACAGTGTAGCGGTATACTGTATATTGTGTGGCACAGTGTAGAGGTATACTGTATATTGTGTGGCACAGTGTAGCGGTATACTGTATATTGTGTGGCACAGTGTAGAGGTATACTGTATATTGTGTGGCACAGTGTAGAGGTATACTGTATATTGTGTGGCACAGTGTAGAGGTATATTGTGTGGCACAGTGTAGAGGTATACTGTACATTGTGGGGCACAGTGTAGAGGTATACTGTATATTGTGTGGCACAGTGTAGCGGTATACTGTATATTGTGTGGCACAGTGTAGAGGTATACTGTATATTGTGGGGCACAGTGTAGCGGTATACTGTACATTGTGGGGCACAGTATAGAGGTATACTTTAAATTGTGTGGCACAGTGTAGATGTATACTGTATATTGTGGGGCACAGTGTAGAGGTATACTGTATATTGTGTGGCACAGTGTAGCGGTATACTGTATATTGTGTGGCACAGTGTAGAGGTATACTGTATATTGTGTGGCACAGTGTAGAGGTATACTGTATATTGTGTGGCACAGTGTAGCGGTATACTGTATATTGTGTGGCACAGTGTAGCGGTATACTGTATATTGTGTGGCACAGTGTAGAGGTATACTGTATATTGTGTGGCACAGTGTAGCGGTATACTGTATATTGTGTGCACAGTGTAGAGGTATACTGTATATTGTGTGGCACAGTGTAGCGGTATACTGTATATTGTGTGGCACAGTGTAGAGGTTATACTGTATATTGTGTGGCACAGTGTAGCGGTATACTGTATATTGTGTGGCACAGTGTAGAGGTATACTGTATATTGTGTGGCACAGTGTAGAGGTATACTGTATATTGTGTGGCACAGTGTAGAGGTATATGTATTTGGCACAGTGTAGAGGTATACTGTATATTGTGGCACAGTGTAGCGGTATACTGTATATTGTGGGCACAGTGTAGAGGTATACTGTACATTGTGGGGCACAGTATAGAGGTATACTTAAATTGGTGGGGCACAGTGTAGATGTATACTGTATATTGTGGGGCACAGTGTAGAGGTATACTGTATATTGTGTGGCACAGTGTAGAGGTATACTGTATATTTGTGTGGCACAGTGTAGAGGTATACTGTATATTGTGGGGCACAGTGTAGAGGTATACTGTATATTGTGGGGCACAGTGTAGAGGTATACTGATATTGTGGGGCACAGTGTAGAGGTATACTGTACATTGTGTGGCACAGTGTAGAGGTATACTGTACATTGTGGGGCACAGTGTAGAGGTATACTTTATATTGTGGGGCACAGTGTAGAGGTATACTGTATATTGTGGGGCACAGTGTAGAGGTATACTGTATATTGTGTGGCACAGTGTAGAGGTATACTGTATATTGTGTGGCACAGTGTAGAGGTACACTGTATATTGTGTGGCACAGTGTAGCGGTACACTGTATATTGTGTGGCACAGTGTAGCGGTATACTGTATATTGTGGGGCACAGTGTAGCGGTATACTGTATATTGTGTGGCACAGTGTAGCGGTATACTGTATATTGTGTGGCACAGTGTAGAGGTATACTGTATATTGTGTGGCACAGTGTAGAGGTATACTGTATATTGTGTGGCACAGTGTAGAGGTATACTGTATATTGTGTGGCACAGTGTAGCGGTATACTGTATATTGTGTGGCACAGTGTAGCGGTATACTGTATATTGTGTGGCACAGTGTAGAGGTATACTGTATATTGTGTGGCACAGTGTAGAGGTATACTGTATATTGTGTGGCACAGTGTAGAGGTATACTGTATATTGTGTGGCTCAGTGTAGAGGTATACTTTATATTGTGGGGCACAGTGTAGCGGTATACTGTATATTGTGTGGCACAGTGTAGAGGTATACTGTATATTGTGTGGCACAGTGTAGGCTATATGTGTATAACATAAACATATTTCACATGAACACTTACAGTTACTTGGCTTGGCCCTTGGGGGTCTCGGACACCACTTCCACACTTGGCCGGGGGCTCGGCGGAGCTGATGTTGTGTTTTATCCTAATGAGAAAGATTTCATAATAAGGATTTGGAGAAGGGGCAGAGGGACAGCAGAGCAGGGAGAGGCCGGTGCTGCTACTAGGGGGTCATATCATGGGGGAGTAATAAAGCCCACCATAATGCCCCCCCAGTAGTAATAATTCTTCTTATAATGTAACAATGCAAAAAATACCCCCTTATGCCCCCAGTTGAGCTAATGTCCCCCATAATGTGCCAGTATAATATACCCTTATATAGTGCCCCCAGTAAATGCCCCCATAGTGCTCCTCTCCCCCTTCCTCCTAGTGCCCCCATAATGTACTAGTATAAAATGACCCAGTAGATCCCCTCAGTGTCCCCCATAATTTGCAAGTATAAATTACCCCTTCTTAGTGCCCCTGTAGATGACTCCATAGTACTCCTCTCCCCCCTTCCCCATAGTACCCACCATAATGTGTCCCAGTATAAAATGCTACTGTACAGAGCCCCCCATATAAAACACCCCTTCTTTGTGGCCTCAATAGATGCCCCTATAGTGCCCACCAATAATGTGCCAGTAATAAGCCCCCCCATTACGTGCCAGTAATAAGCCCCCCCATTACGTGCCAGTAATAAGCCCCCCCATTACGTGCCAGTAATAAGCCCCCCCATTACGTGCCAGTAATATGCCCCCCCATTACGTGCCAGTAATAAGCCCCCCCTTTACGTGCCAGTAATAAGCCCCCCATTACGTGCCAGTAAAAAGCCCTCCCATTACGTGCCAGTAATAAGCCCCCCATTACGTGCCAGTAATAAGCACCCCATTACGTGCCAGTAATAAGCCCTCCCATTACGTGCCAGTAATAAGCCCCCCATTACGTGCCAGTAATAAGCCCCCCCATTACGTGCCAGTATTAAGCCCCGCCATTACGTGCCAGTATTAAGCCCCCTATCATGTGCCAGTATTAAGCCCCCCCATTATGTGCCAGTATTAAGGCCCCCCATCATGTGCCAGTATTAAGGCCCCTCATCATGTGCCAGTATTAAGCCCCCCCCATCATGTGCCAGTATTAAGGCCCCCCCATCATGTGCCAGTATTAAGGCCCCCCCATCATGTGCCAGTATTTGGTCCCCCCTAATCATGCGCCAGTATTAAGCCCCCCCCCATGTGCCAGTAACACTATTGTAAAAAACAAACAAAAAACACTTATACTTACCTCAGTGTCAGCGATGCGATGCAGGCCTCTTCCGGCCTGTGTCCCACGCTGTATGGCTCAGGCGGCGAGATGACTGCAGCCTATCAGAGGAAGGGGAAGGGACACACCTCTCCCTCCCCTGCACCGCCGCAGCACAGGCAGATTACTATGGAGATGAGCGCAATAGAAGCGCTCATCTCCCTGTGCGCGGCGGCGGCTCACTTTGGGGGGGGGGCATTTTAGTTGGGGGGGGCACATGGGGGAGCACAGCATGATGTAGGGGGGGCTATGCCCCCCCCCTGGCGACGCCACTGGGTGTGTGCCGTGACATGGTTGCCTTGCATGTTGTTGCCTGCGGCAACGTGTAGCTTTTTATGCTGGTGTGTGCACTTCCCCTGTCAGTTGTTTCCTCCTCTGTCTGGTGCTTCATCTTACCTGTGGCTGGAGTCCGGGAGTCAGTGGTACTCCAGCCATGGTGGTGTTTGGTGTCATGTTTTCTCCACTCTCCGTCGTGACAGTATGTTCCACTAGGAGGCCCTCACTCTGGGAGATGAAACATGAAGACCAGGAGCATAACTCCAACACACACCATGGCTGGAGTACCACTGACTCCTGGCCTCTAGCCACAGGGAAGATGAAGCACCAGACAGAGGAGGAAACAACTGACCGATTCCAGGCGCTGACATGTGTATCCATGGAATGCGTTTGCTGAGCCATAATCTCGCGCATGCGCCGTGGATACACATGTCAGCGCCTAGAATTGGCCTCACAGGACGCACTGCACATGCGCCAGCAGGCAATGAGGAGTGAATAAATTAGCAGTGGGGCAATGCTGGGCTCCAGGAGAAGGGGCACGTCTGGGCTCCAACGGCCGGAGGGACAGCTCCTTGGGCTCCTTACTCAGGTAATTACCATATTAATAAAAGAGATTTTCTAGACAAATGACAACACTTAGGGTAGTAATACTAGTATATTTTAATACAAAACGAGCAGACTGATGTGATGATGTTAAAAGCTCTGTCACTAAAATCCAGGTGACAGAATCCCTTTAAGCCTAATAATAAGCGCCACTTCTTGGTCACTTTACTGCAGTTATCTGCTTATGCGCTAGCTTGCGCATCGCGAGATTACGGCGCTCTGGCTGTCTGACGTCGGGGAGCAAGGAGGAGATTCTGAGGTTGCGGGGCGGTGCCGTGCTCCTTCACGCTGGACTAATCTCACGTACAGGACACATCTCAGGGTAATTTGCATATGGATCAAATCTGTATTTTTTTGCCACAATAAAAGCACACAGAGCTATGGGGACTGGGTATTGCAGATGTGCTAGCGACCATCTAGCAACCCATGTCCTCAGCTCTATACATCAAATCCCGGTGACAGGTTCCCTTTAAACTAATAACACACAAAGAATTAAATGTTACCATGTTTTTATTGAACGCACCATGTAAACATTCACAGTGCAGGTGGAAAAAGTATGTGAACCCTTGGATTTAATAACTGGTTGAACCTCCTTTGGCAGCAATAACTTCAACCAAACGTTTCCTGTAGTTGCAGATCAGACGTGCACAGCGGTCAGGAGTAGTTCTTGACCATTCCTCTTTACAGAACTGCTTCAGTTCCGCAATATTCTTGGGATGTCTGGTGTGAATCGCTTTCTTGAGGTCATGCCATAGCATCTCAATCGGGCTGAGGTCAGGACTCTGACTGGGCCACTCCAGAAGGCGTATTTTCTTCTGTTTAAGCCATTCTGTTGTTGATTTACTTCTATGCTTTGGGTCGTTGTCCTGTTGCAACATCCATCTTCTGTTGAGCTTCAGCTCGTGGACAGATGGCCTTAAGTTCTCCTGCAAAATGTCTTGATAAACTTGGGAATTCATTTTTCCTTCGATGATAGCAATCCGTCCAGGCCCTCACGCAGCAAAGCAGCCCCAAACCGTGATGCCCCCACCACCATACTTCACAGTTGGGATGAGGTTTTGATGTTGGTGTGCTGTGCCTCTTTTTCTCCACACATAGTGTTGTGTGTTTCTTCCAAACAACTCAACTTTGGTTTCATCTGTCCACAGAATATTTTGCCAGTACTGCTGTGGAACATCCAGGTGCTCTTGTGCAAACTGTAAACGTGCAGCAATGTGTTTTTTGGACAGCAGTGGCTTCCTCTGTGGTATCCTCCCATGAAATCCATTCTTGTTTAGTGTTTTACATATTGTAGATTCGCTAACAGGGATGTTAGCATATGCCAGAGACTTTTGTAAGTCTTTATCTGACACTCTAGGATTCTTCTTCACCTCATTGAGCAATCTGTGCTCTGCTCTTGCAGTCATCTTTACAGGACGGCCACTCCTAGGGAGAGTAGCAGCAGTGCTGAACTTTCTCCATTTATAGACCATTTGTCTTACCGTGGACTGATGAACAGCAAGGCTTTTGGAGATACTTTTTAAACCTTTCCAGCTTTATGCAAGTCAACAATTCTTAATCGTAGGTCTTCTGAGAGCTCTTTTGTGCGAGGCATCATTCACATCAGGCAATGCTCCTTGTGAAAAGCAAACCCAGAACTGGTGTGTGTTTTTTTTATAGGACAGGGCAGCTGTAACCAACACCTCCAATCTCATCTCATTGATTGGACTCCAGTTGGCTGACACCTCACTCCAATTAGCTCTTGGAGATGTCATTAGTCTAGGGGTTCACATACTTTTTCCACCTGCACTGTGAGTGTTTACATGGTGAGTTCAATAAAAACATGGTAACATTTAATTCTTTGTGTGTTATTAGTTAAGCAGACTGTGATTGTCTATTGTTGTGACTTAGATGAAGATCAGATCACATTTTATGACCAATTTGTGCAGAAATCCATATCATTCCAAAGGGTTCACATACTTCTTCTTGCAACTGTATATGTATCTAAGCTATATGACAGCCATATCTATCTAAGTTATATGACAGCTATATGTATCTAAGCTATATGACAGCCATATCTATCTAAGCTATATGACAGCTATATGTATCTAAGCTATATGACAGCTATATGTATCTAAGCTATATGACAGCTACAGTCAGGTCCATAAATATTGGGACATGGACACAATTCTAACATTTTTGGCTCTATACACCACCACAATGGAACATCCGATTGAGCTGCATTTCACTTGAAGACAAAACTGAAGGGAAAATGCCCAAAGACTAAGCAGGAACTGAAGACAGTTGCAGTAGAGGCCTGGCAGAGCATCACCAGGGATGAAGCCCAGCGTCTGCTGATGTCTATGCGTTCCAGACTTCAGGCTGTTATTGACTGCAAAGGATTTGCAACCAAGTATTAAAAAGTGAAAGTTTGATTTATGATTATTATTCTGTCCCATTACTTTTGGTCCCTTAACAAGTGGGAGGCACATATGCAAACTGCTGTAATTCCTGCACCGTTCACCTGATTTGGATGTAAATGCCCTCAAATTAAAGCTGTCAGTCTGCAGGTAAAGCACATCGTGTTCGTTTCATTTGTAAGAGCAGGATTTGAAATGAAACGAACAAGATGTGCTTTACCTGCAGACTGACAGCTTTAATTTGAGGGTATTTACATCCAAATCAGGTGAACGGTGCAGGAATTACAGCAGTTTGCATCTGTGCCTCCCACTTGTTAAAGGGGTTGTCCGGGATCAAACTTATTTTTTTTAAAACATCTTACTCACCTTTAGTAGCCAAGTTCCCAAGGTGGTTTGAGGTGTCTTTTACACTGGAGCATGGCTCCTACAGCCCTGAACACATTGTTTACATATCTGTTTATCTGTTTCTTCACTTCCTGCCGCACTGCATTGTGGGTCTCAGTGCAGGGCTGCATCTGCTGATGTCTCCTGTCTAAGGCCTCTTTCACACTTGCGTTGTCTGGATCCGGCGTGTACTCCACTTGCCGGAATTACACGCCGGATCCGGAAAAACGCAAGTGTACTGAAAGCATTTGAAGACGGATCCGTCTTCAAAATGCTTTCAGTGTTACTATGGCACCCAGGACGCTATTAAAGTCCTGGTTGCCATAGTAGTAGTGTGGAGCGGGGGAGCAGTATACTTACAGTCCGTGCGGCTCCCGGGGCGCTCCAGAGTGACGTCAGAGCGCCCCATGCGCATGGATCATGTGATCCATGCGATCACGTCATCCATGCGCTTGGGGCGCCCTGACGTCACTCTGGAGCGCCCCGGGAGCCGCACTGATGGTAAGTATGCTGCTCCCCGCTCCCCGCTACACTTTACCATGGCTGCCAGGACTTTAGCGTCCCGGCAGCCATGGTAACCATTGAGAAAAAGCTAAACGTCGGATCCGGTAATGCGCCGAAACGACGTTTAGCTTAAGGCCGGATCCGGATCAATGCCTTTCAATGGGCATTCATTCCGGATCCGGCCTTGCGGCAAGTGTTCCGGATTTTTGGCCGGAGCAAAAAGCGCAGCATGCTGCGCTATTTGCTGCGGCCAAAAAACGTTCCGTTCCGGAACGGAAGACATCCTGATGCATCCTGAACGGATTTCACTCCATTCAGAATGCATTAGGATAAAACTGATCAGGATTCATCCGGCATAGAGCCCCGACGACGGAACTCTATGCCGGAAGAAAAGAACGCAGATGTGAAAGAGCCCTAACATCATGTCCCTGCACCCGCCCCCCTCATACATATTCATGAATCCTGCACAGCCTCCACTCCTCCTTCGATCCGCCCCCCCTCATACATATTCATCCTCTTGCCTCATATTCCTCCCCCATATGTACACCCATAAACTTCTCCTTACTCTATCTCTGGCATCTGTCATGTGCTCAGTGTTTGCAGCGCTTAGAGACAATCGGACACCGTCACACTGTAAGGGGCACGCTCCCACATGCATCCATAAACATACCGGACACTGTCACACTGTAAGGGGCACGCTCCCACATGCATCCATAAACATACCGGACACTGTCACACTGTAAGGGGCACGCTCCCACATGCATCCATAAACATACCGGACACTGTCACACTGTAAGGGGCACGCTCCCACATGCATCCATAAACATACCGGACACTGTAAGGGGCACACTTCCACATGCATCCATAAACATACCGGACACTGTCACACTGTAAGGGGCACGCTCCCACATGCATCCATAAACATACCGAACACCGTCACACTGTAAGGGGCACGCTCCCACATGCATCCATTAACATACCGGACACTGTCACACTGTAAGGGGCACGCTCCCACATGCATCCATAAACATACCGGACACCGTCACTG
Organism: Bufo gargarizans; assembly: GCF_014858855.1. NCBI lineage: Eukaryota > Metazoa > Chordata > Amphibia > Anura > Bufonidae > Bufo > Bufo gargarizans. The sequence continues at coordinate 754,551,812 of NC_058080.1, read as the reverse complement.
TAAGGGGCACGCTCCCACATGCATCCATAAACATACCGGACACCGTCACACTGTAAGGGGCACGCTCCCACATGCATCCATAAATATACCGGACACTGTAAGGGGCACGCTCCCACATGCATCCATAAACATACCGGACACCGTCACACTGTAAGGGGCACGCTCCCACATGCATCCATAAATATACCGGACACTGTAAGGGGCACGCTCCCACATGCATCCATAAACATACCGGACACCGTCACTGTAAGGGGCACGCTCCCACATGCATCCATAAACATACCGGACACCGTCACACTGTAAGGGGCACACTTCCATCTATATATATATATATCAAGGTAAACCTTATATACTGACCAGTTGAAACCGATGTATAACCACAGGAAAGGGAAATGCACACACTGCAGCTCCAAAAGGAGAATGTGCAAAAAAGATTCATTCCAAAACACAAGTACGGGGCTAAAAAAATTATTTTAAACTAGACAAAAGCAGCCCCATTACATAAATAGGATTATCAGTTCATTTCAAATCAACAAAAAAAAAAAAAAGCAGACTGATTACACTAATATTACCTTTTCTTTCAATGAGCCATTGTTTTATCATCTTTTATTTTTTTTACACAATCAACATGCCATTGTCTAAATGCAATATATGCAATTAGCACGGCCATGTCCTCCTGTGGTGAAAGGAATGCCTCCTTTCTAAAGCCTTCTGCCCCATTAGCTAGTAATTCTGATGGGAGGAGTTTTCTATGCTAACAAGCATAGTAATCCTCCATTCATTGTAATGCTGAAGGCCCGGTGACGTCACCGACTGGGGGCGGGGCTTAGCGCGATGCAGGTGACCCGTTATACTACCCTACCTCGTGAGATTTCCCTACCCTCTGACTTCCTGTCGCATGAGCGATGACGTCGGGGGGCGTGTCTCACTTTTCTCCATCTGCGCATGCCCAAAAGGACACTCTAGTGAAAATCGTTAATTTCTAACGATAATTTGTTTTCCCCATAGTCCTAACAGTGGCACAGATGGGGTATTCTGCCCCTGTGGACTGGTTAGGACAGGTGGAAGTTTAATGAACAAAATAAAAAACACTGGCATGTACACGCCCTCCCTGCCCCCAATAAAGAGGGGTGTAGCCCTCATGCAGTTGTGTAATAACAAGTAGACAAAAAATACTAATAATAATAATAAACAAGGGGGGGAAATTTGTGTGCCACTGTTAGGACTAAGGGAAAACAAATTATCGTTAGAAATTAACGATTCCCTTACGTCCTAACCAGTGGCACAGATGGGGATTTAGCAAGTAGAAACCCCCATGGGAGGGTCCTCATGCCTGGCGGAAGATAACACTGTCCGGCCAAATGAGGAATAACCATGTATTCTAGTATCCACTCTATAGTGTGAGATAAAAGTGGAGTGAGAACTCCAAGAAGCTGACTTACAGATCACATCCAATGGGATCGAGCTTCTCTCTGCAAAAGAAGTGGCCACTGCTCGAGTAGAGTGGGCCCTTACAAATTCAGGGGGCTCCGAGCCCTGAGACATATAGGACTCCCGAATTGCCTCTTTAATCCAGCGACTGATGGAGGGCTTAGAGGCTTTCCTCCCCTTATGGGTACCGGAAAAAAGGATAAGGAGGTTTTCATCCTTCCTAAATACCTTGGAGCGTTCCAGGTAAATCCTAAGACATCTCGCAATGTCGAGGGTATGGAGCCCTCTTTCCTCAGAGGAGGGGGATGGAGCCAATGTTGGTAGGGAGATCACCTGGTTAATATTGTCAAAGGAGGGAACCTTTGGGATGAAGGTAGGTAAAAATTTGAGGAGTACCCGATCCTGCAGGAACTTTGTATAAGGCTCAAAGGCAGAAAAAGCCTGGAGTTCCCCAACTCGCTTTGCAGAGGTAACAGCCAACAAGAAGGTGATCTTCCAGGTTAGAAACCTGAATCCCGCCTCCTCTAGGGGCTCAAAGGGGGGAGATGATAACCCCCTGAGCACGACCGATAAATCCCAAACCGGGATGGGTCTGATTACTGTAGGCTTTAATCTTGAGGCTCCCTTCAGGAATCTCTTGATAAGGGGGTCTTGAGAAACAGCTCTGTTGAGACAAGCAGAGATTGCTGAGATCTGCACTTTAAGGGTAGCGGGTGATAGCCCCCTGTCCAGACCGTCCTGTAGAAACTGTAGGATCATCGGGATGGAAGCTTCAGCGGATGTTTGCTGATGCCTAGCACACCAGGACGAAAAAATCTTCCAGATTCTGGAGTAGGCCTTGTTGGTCGCTTCTGATCTGGAGTGCTCCAGGGTTCTCAAGACAGACCCCGATAGCCCTTCTATCCTTGGAAGGGACTGATCAACCTCCAGGCTGTCAGGTTGAACATTTGAAGATTTGAGGAGACCTGGGTGCCCCCCGACACCAGTACTCTCTCTGGGGGAAGCCTCAGAAATTGACCCCGACTCATCTGTAGGAGTTGGGTAAACCAAGCTCTTTTCGGCCAGTATGGGATAATGGCGATAACTGACGCTTGGTCCTGCCTGATTTTCATCAAGACCCTTGGTATCAAGGAAATTGGAGGGAAGATGTAGGCCAGCCTGAACCTCCATGGGATTGACAGTGCATCTATTGCCACCGGGTTGTCCTCCCTGTAAAGGGAGCAATACCTCTCCACCTTGGTGTTGAACCTCGTTGCCATGAGATCGATCTCTGGCATGCCCCACCTGAGTGTTATCTCCTTGAAGACCTCTGGATGAAGTGACCATTCTCCGGTTGGAAGACCTCGGCTCAGGCGATCCGCAATCACATTGTGAACTCCGCGAATGTGAACGGCTGATAAGTGGGTGAGGTTCAGTTCTGCCCAATCCAAAATCACCCCTATCTCTCTCAGGAGACTTTGTGACCTCGTGCCTCCCTGCTTGTTGATATACAACACAGCGGTCATGCTGTCTGACTGTACCTTCACTGCCTTCCCTCGGATGATGGGAGCAAAATGAAGAAGAGCTAGTCTGATTGCTCTGATCTCCAGGAGATTCGATGACAATAACCTCTCCTGAGGTGTCCAAGTTCCCTGGACTGTTTTGTCCTGAAGATGCGCACCCCAGCCTACTAGGGATGCGTCTGAAGTAAGTATGATCCAAGAGGGCTGGATCAGGGACTTGCCGTCCATGAGGTGGGACCACCACCTCAGAGAGGATCGGACTTTGTAAGGCAGGGAGAGCACGGAATTGAGTCCTACCGGACTGTGATTCCACTTGGCTAATACTTCCGACTGGAGCGGACGTAGATGCCATAATGCCCAAGGTACCGCCTCTGCGGTTGAAGACATTAGTCCCAACATCCTCATCCACGTTCGGATTGTTACCTGTTTTGGTACAGAGAGGGAACGGGCTGTCTGTTGTACGGTTTGCCTTCTTTCGGGAGTGAGATGAATCGTCATCCTGACTGAATCCACCATGAACCCCAGGAACCTTACTGAGGTGGCTGGTTGGAGTTGGGATTTGTCCCAATTGATTATCCATCCTAACAGATGTAGGAATGTAACAGCCTGTTGGATGTGTTGGGACAGGATCGCTTGGGAAGGAGCTCTGAGGAGCCAGTCGTCCAGGTATGGAACTATGCTCAAGCCTTGAAGTCTTAGTGCGGCCACCACAGAGACCACCACTTTGGTGAAAGTGTGTGGGGCTGAAGAAATCCCAAACGGGAGGGCCACAAACTGAAAATGCTTTAGGACCCCCCCGATGTTTACCGCGATCCTTAAGAATCTTCTGGACCCAGGATGGATGGGAATATGGAGATAAGCATCCTTGAGGTCCAAGGTTGCCAGGAAATCTCCCGGCATAAGAAGATTGGTCACTGACTGGATAGTTTCCATACGGAACTTCTTTTGTCTTATGAAACGGTTGAAGAACCTCAGATCTATAATCATTCTCCACCCTCCGGTACTCTTGGGTACCAGGAAAACTGGGGAGTAGATACCTGTTCCCCTCTCTTGGAGAGGAACCTCCTCTAAGGCCCCCTTCTGGAAGTATTCTAGTACGTAACTTTCTAGAATCTTCTGCTTGTTGCTGGGAAGAAGCCTTGTCTGGACAAATTTGTCCAGAGGCCGACTGCTCAAGTCTACCAGGTAGCCCTGAGAAATTACACGCAGGACCCAACTGTCCTGGATATGATCCTGCCAACAAGGTAGAAAATGTTGTAGGCGACCGCCTACGGGAATGTGGGGAGAAGGGGGCCCGAGATTTCCAGTCAGACCGGCTAAATACCAAGAGCCTCGAGGAGGCCCGCAATCAGAGCGCCGAGGACTTCTTGGGGGGTCTAGAACCCCGAGAGGATTTTCCTCCTCTACGGGAACCCCAATTCCTCTGGGGTCTGGGTTGCGGTTCCGCTCTGGAACCATACCCCCTGCCCCGACCACGAAAGGACTGCTGGGGAAGGGACTTGCCCTTCTTGTCCGACAGCCCCTCCATTATTTGGTCCAGCTCTGCACCAAAAAGCTTGCCGGGTTCGTACGCCATGGCACACAGATTGTGCTTTGAGGTCGTATCGGCCTTCCAGGGTTTCAACCACAGCGGACGCCTGCCCGCGGTTGAAAGGGCCATCGACTTAGATGCCAGCTTCAGTTGTTGTGGAGCTGCGTCGCACAAGTAATCAATGGCAAGGCTGGCCGTCTTGCATGAGGCCAGAATGTCGTCCCTAGAGACCCCATGGTCCAGGTCAGACTCAATTTGGGAGAACCTTGTTTTCAGAAAATTCGCCACTTCGGACGACGCAATCGCGACTGAGGCGGAGGCGGAGGCCGAGGAATAGGCGCGCCTAAGGGCGCAGTCCGCCTTCCGGTCCATCGGATCCAACAAACTTGACCCGTCGTCTGAAGGGATCAGGGTCCTCCTGGATAATTTTGCAATTGCCATGTCCACCTTCGGGACAGGCCCCCAGGAAGATACCTGATCCTCCCTGACCGGGAACACGGCCTTGAACCTCTTGGTCAACACTGGACCCTTCTCTGGCTTTCTCCACTCTGTTTTCATCAGAGATAGGAGAGAATCATCCGCTTTAAAGGCCCTAGGCCCCCTAGAGGCAGAGGATGAGGCTTCCCCCGGGTCAACGTCCTGGTCCCCCGACCGGACGGACTTTAGTAGCCGCTGGGCCTTCTCCAGCGGGAAAAAATAGGAAAATCCATCCTCCTCGTCCGAGGAGGAGGCGGAACCTTCCCTCGCCTCCTGACCCCCGAGACCTCCATCGCACGATGGGGGGAGGAGGGACGATGACGCTTGGCGACCAGGGCATTCTTCAATTCCTGGATGGAGGCGTTGACCTGGGTCATGTTGGACTCCATGTATCCCTTCACCCAATCAACCACGTCGTGGACAGATGGCTCCAACTGGGGGATTGACTTGGCCCTACAGGGTGGGCAGCGGGAGAAGTCGTAAGAGTCCTCCAGGACAATCTGGCAGTCATGGCACTGCAGATGGCGCCTCTTGCCCGCGGATTTCCTGCCGGGGTCTCGCTCTCCGTCACCGGTCGACGACATGGCTGAAAATTAAAGAAACATGAATTTAGCAAAATTCAAGGAAACAAAGCTTAATCGCAAGTTTCAGGATCTTTACCCAGAAGATCCTAACAAGCTTTTTTATAGAAATAACGATTTTCAGCACAGAGGTAGCAAGACTCTCTAGCACCAAACACCAAACCACACTCAAGGTTAACAGCAAGCTGCGCTCCAGGAGACTGAACTTGGAGCTTCACCAAGTTTAAATAGGTCGTTTTGGCGCCAAAAAGAAAGTCCCGCCCACAAAGGGGGCGGGGTAATCTTAAGGGTTTATAACTTGGTCTACAATGACCAAAATATAACTATGTGCCCCAGAGAGGGAACCTAAACATTCAAAAGGGCCCCCCACGGCCCTAAATAATCAAAAAGAACAATCCCGGCAGCGCAGCAGCGCTCCGGAGACAGACCCGGAAGTGACGTCACCCGACGTCACTTCCGCAAGATGGCGGCGCCCAGCAGAACATGCGGACGCCGCTCCAGCAGCTCCCGCTCCTGCCCCGGCCACACCACCTGGCAAAGAGGTAAGCCCAAGCGTGATAGGGCTCAGTGCAGGAGCGGAAACTTAGCCAAGGCCCGAGACACGTCCTCCGGCCGCATAGAAGGAGCGGCTTAGTTCCCAAAGGGAACAAAAATATCAAAAAAGGGGAAAATAATACACTCTCCCCCCCGAGGGGGGGGGGGGGGAGTGCACCACCCGTCCCGTCCTGTCCGCAGGACAGAAAAAAACACAACTGCATGAGGGCTACACCCCTCTTTATTGGGGGCAGGGAGGGCGTGTACATGCCAGTGTTTTTTATTTTGTTCATTAAACTTCCACCTGTCCTAACCAGTCCACAGGGGCAGAATACCCCATCTGTGCCACTGGTTAGGACGTAAGGGAATCTCAAGGCTGAACTTAGCAGCACGCCGGTGACGCGTTATACTACCCTACCTCGTGAGATTTCCCTACCCTCTGACTTCCTGTCGCATGAGCGATGACGTCGGGGGGCGTGTCTCACTTTTCTCCATCTGCGCATGCCCAAAAGGACACTCTAGTGAAAATCTCAAGGCTGAACTTAGCAGCACGCGGGAACCT